>NC_143167.1:3108000-3262900 GCF_047325235.1 Durio zibethinus
AGTATGGTATTCAATCGAGTAATTAATGTAAGCCATGTGTAAATATATATAAAAAAAATATTTAGTTGATTTTACATTATTAAGTTAATGAAATAAATTATTTCACTCTCAATATCCAAATGTTATTATTTAACCATTATTCACTCATAATATTTATTATTTCAATTCTCACTTTTATTTTTTAAAAGTTGCCTTTCTAATTGATCTACAACATAACTTTTGTATACATAACTTTAGGTTTTTATTTTGATAAACCTAATTTTAACCATCATTTGCTAAATTTGTATCTTTTTATCACCGTTCATTATCCAATTCAACATTCATTTTGCATCATTCCTAGGTCTTCGTTACTCGAAGATTCTTCTTTATTAGTCAGCTACTAAATTACACTTATTAACAATACAACTTATCAATTTTTTAAAATATAACTTATTTGGCTACTTATCAACTTTTTAAAAATATAATTTATTGGCTTCACCTTTGAGGTTATGTATATATCTTTAATACATTGATTTCAAAATGATTAATAGATCAAATTAATTAGAATTATATTTGGTATGTCAAATCAAATTAATTTTGTTATACTAATTTCAAAATTTTCTCTTTCCATTTCTTAAAGATAGTTTAAATACACATTATATTTGACTATTCTAATAATCAAACATAAATTGCTCTTAATTTAAAATATTATTACTCTTAATTTAGTTCTTAATTTTATTTTAATAAATGAATCATTCAAAAGTTACAAATCATTTGATAATTAATTTCTAAAACCCATCCGATATAAGTAAGAGTTTTTTTTTTTTTTTTTTTTTTTGAGGATTCTTAAGAAATAGATTGCATCATTACATTTTTTTTAATTGGTGAAACTCTTTTTGTCATGGAGTACAGGTAGTCATTTTTTTTTATAATGTTATATATAGATAGATTAAATGCACAAAAGTTAATGAAGTTAATTACTATTAAAGTTTTTATCATTTTATGTTTATCTCTATATTATTTTGGTTACTGTTGTTTTTTCTTTTTTGTATTAAAATCTTTCATATGCATGTTTTATCATAGTTGTATAATAATTTATTTAAAAAACATTTTGAGAAGAGACTTTTTAAGTTTGGAATACACATTTTGCTTTGGAATTCAAATATTTTTTGTATTATCATAATATATTTCATAAATATGAGTTTTGAATCTATTTGGTTTGATTTTTTTTACAATTGGTTATTGAATGGGGCCTCACTCAACCTTTATGGAAAATCAATTGTTCTAAAGTTAAGTGTTTTCTTTCTAATTACTATCTTTATTATTTTTTCAACTACTAATTATTATCTTGATTCTTGAAAATTCAAATATATTTATAATTATTTTAGGGATTTAGGTGTATAGATGAAAAAAGTTGCTATCTATGTTTAAAATATATTAGTATAATATTTTGTGCATAGCATGCATGCATGCTTACACCTTCACTTCTATCAAAATGATTTTAATTTATTTTGTATGAATCAACTATATA
This sequence comes from Durio zibethinus, assembly GCF_047325235.1. Lineage (NCBI taxonomy): Eukaryota > Viridiplantae > Streptophyta > Magnoliopsida > Malvales > Malvaceae > Durio > Durio zibethinus. The sequence continues at coordinate 3,109,511 of NC_143167.1, forward strand.
TGTAGCATATTTTAAATGTAATATGTTGATTATTTTCACTTATGTTAATATTTTTTTTGTCGATAATTTTGTTATGGTAATTTGAGTTCAAGTTTGTGACCTCATTTTAAGAACTCTTATAGCTGTTGGTGAAACTATCTTAATAATATAGGAGTTTGTTTTTTTACTAATGTACTCTTTAAAAAAAGTTTTTGATTATATGGTTAAAAAAAAATTATAGAAATGAATGATATGGAATACAAGTTTTAGGAAACTTTTTATGAGGGTTAACAAATATTTTCTCTTAACTTGCTTGATAATTAATAATCCTAATATGTTTGATGAATTACAACCAATTAATTCATAAATCACATTAATAATTATTATAACATATAGATCAGTAGACCTACCGTTAGACTTTATTTCAAAGAGTCACCACCAATATTTTTTCTTTAAGTGTGATTGGTCACTTAATTGAATCTGTTTCATTTTAAAGAGATGTTCTAAGTTTGACTCAGATATTTTTAAAAGATAGATTATGTCTATAAAACCAAGATTAGATCCGGGAGTTTGGTTACGTGTAGGGAAGGTTATAGCACCATGTAACAACCATCCAAATGATGGTACCAGTTTGATCTCCTGTTATCCAAAACTGTAAAAATCTTACCAAATAATTAGCTATTGAAAATTATCTTAAAATTAGTCCAATATGTTGGTAATAATTTTAGGACATTCCCTTACTTCAAGAGTATTCAAAGAGATTATTTGTTACACTTTAAAAAGGCTTAATCATCGGATTTATTAATATTTTATAAAAACTTTTATTTATAATATGTGAGATTTTGAGAATCTTGATATTGAAAATTTTTTTTTAATTCTTCAATAATTTGGTAAAATTTAGAAAGAGTTTTTTATCTAAGAATTTACATAGAGATTGTTATTTGCAATGCTTTTAGTAACTCCATCATTAAAGATTCAAAATCTAACTTTTATAAAAATATTTTATTTTCAAAAATATCTTCCAATATGTTGGTAAGATTTTTTATAAAAAATTATCCTTCAATATGTTGATAAGATTTTATGAAAATTATTTTTTTAAAATTTTAATTTTTGTCAAAAATTAAAAAAAATTTTTAATATGTTGGTAAAACCTTATTTAAAAAATTACAAATTTTTTAATATGTCGGTAAGGCTTATTTATGTAAAATTCATTTTTTCAAAATATTTTAACCTTCCAATATGTTGGTAAGAGTTATTTTTTCAAATTTTAAAATTATTAATTATTAATTATTTATTTTAAAACCCTATAATATATTGGTAAGGTTTTATTTTTTTATTTATCACATTCTTATCTAACACAACAAATACATAAAATAAAAAATAAAATAAAAGGTAAAAATACGAAAACAATACCAAATAAAAGTTTCTGGCTCGGCTTTAGAATACGACTTAACAGCTTGGCTCATCTCAAAAGAAAAAATCAACTCGACTTGGCTCATGGCTCAATTTAGCAGCTTAGCTAAATACTAGACTTTAGGGTTTTGGGTTTCTCATGCGGGTTTCGGGTCGAGTTAATGGCAAATGCGTAGGTCTTGACTATTTAAAACGTAATGTTTAAAGTCAATTTAAAATTTAAAAATTTTCTATTTTCCTCTAAAAAAACATATATATCTTTTTCACTCTAAGTTCCCAGATGAACAAAGCCAAGCTTCAAGCTAAATGCAAAAATTGGTGGCTGTCTGTTGCTATCATCGTCGCACACTGCCATTGGTTGCCACTCATCGTCACTAGAATCATTCCAAAAGATCTTTACAAGCTTCTTCGGGCCTTCTCTCTTTTTTTTTTTGAAATTAGTTTCCTTTGAAAACATCAAAAATCGCCTAGATTGTAGTTGAAGCCGCGACCCGGTTCAATTTTCTTTTATTGTGCGATCACATTGATTTTTAGATATGCCTATCTCCATCCCTTACTCTGCATTTTTATCATTTTTGATCTGTAAAATCTCACCTCGACCGCTGCCAACCACTATTGCTGCACCTTTTCTGTCACTGGTGTTCTTCTTGCCTATTATGGGTTCTATGATTGTATGTATCATTGCTGAATTTTGTGATGATATTGCCTGTATCAATGTTTGGTTTGTTGTGGTTTTGTGTTTGCTCTCATGTACTGTGGTTGGTATTATGGATATTTGCTGAAATTGTTGGCAGGTTTATGGTGGTAGAAGAGAGATTCGATGACGGGTGGAATTGATGCTTATAAGGGCATGAGGTTTCAGCTAGAACTATTGTGGACTGTCGCAACCAACTTTTGTGATATGGGTTATTTCCAATGGTTTAGGGAAAGTGGTGACAATAGGTATTCTAGTGGTTATATGTGTTGGAGCTTTGTGACTTTAATGAGGGAATTGAAGTTGAATGGAAGTGACATGGGAGGGCTTTCAAGTAGTTCTTGTGGTGGTGACAGTGTGCTTGGTGTGTGGGGTGATGAAAGGGGTATGATTTTTAGTGATTGGTGAATGGGTATGAAGACTTGGTACAAAGGACTTGCTGGAGTTTGCTTGGATTTTGCTAGTGGGGTGGTTTTTGCTCGATTTTTCTTTGTGATTTCCTCTAATTTCTCCGTGTTTTTGCTTTTGTTCATTAGAACATTATTTATAGAAAAAAGTAGAAGAGCTTTATCAAGATTAGAATTTCTTTTAAAAAACTAACAGCTATCACCTAATCTTAAACTATTTTCATATGGGGATCGTCATCGAGTAAGCTTTCAGCTTTTTTCTTTTTTTTTAATAATCATATAATTTGAATGTAAAAATGTGATAAGAATGGTAATATTAAATAAATTGATATAATTAAGGATAATCAACAAATAATAAAAAAATAATAATAAATAATATATATATAGATAAAAGTAGTGAAAATAGAAAGATAAAAGAAATAAAAATAAAAATAAAATTTAAAATTCTATAATTAGGCTTAAATAAAGACTAAATCCAATTAGTTTGGGCCTTGGATTAAATGGGGTGTCCACAACAATCATAACATATATATCATAAATTTACATCTTTATTTTTATTATTTTAATTTATTTTGTATGAATCAGCTATATATGTAGCATATTTTAAATGTAATATGTTAATTGTTTTCACTTATGTTAAGAGCCTTTTTGTCGATAATTTTGTTATGGTAATTTGAGTTTGAGTTTATGACCTCATTTTGGGAACTTTTATTGCTGTTGGTTAAACTCTCTTTATAACATAGGAGTTTGTTTTTTTACTAATATATTCTTCAAAAAAAGTTTTTGACTATAGGGTTAAGAAAAATTTTACTAAAATGAATGATATGGAATACTAGTTTTAAGAAATTTATTGTGAGGGTTAACAAATATTTTCTCATAACTTGCTTGATGATTAATAATCCTAATATGTTTGATGAGTCATAAACAATTAATTCATGAACCACATTAATAATCATTACTTGTATATCATAGGTTTTCATATTTATTTCTTTTAAAATATTATTTAAAAGGGTTTTTGAAATTTTTAAAAATTTCCAAAAAATTTCGTTTCTTATAAGATATAAAAACATGTAATACCATTTAGAAATTTAAAGTACTTAAAACACAAATAACTTAATTGAAATCACTAATAGAATAAAAATGGTATATGCATTAATACATAATAATTACTTTACTTTTAGTCCTTTCCAAAATATATGTGTTATTTTGTTAGAAGTCAAAAATAAAAAAGAATTCAGTCTTATCTGTTAAATTATAATTTTATGATAAAAAAGTTAAATTTGCATATTAAATTATTAGGTCTATTTATCATTAGATTTAATTTTTTTAGAATACTATTGCACATATATTTACTACATATATTATTAAAATTAGATTTTTAGCTAAATATGATAATGGGAATATAAATTTTTATTAATAGTATAGTGTTTTTAAAATAAACATGCTAATTTTTTATGAGTAATAATAGTATTTGTAAGAAAAAATATAAAACAATTGCTTGCCCCATGTATAACATGAGTTTAAAATAAATATTGATTAAATATTCTATCCAATTAAGAAGCCTAAACGCTGCTGGGAGCAGTAGTCTTGTGTAGTCTGGAGGAACAAGTTCCAGGAAGCAAAATAAAGGTTTCTCAAAGCAACATTCATTCCAGAAGCAGAGAATTTTCTCCAGCAACTTAAAGAATCATGGAACCAGTCACAACTCAATTTCAATAATATCAGAAAGTCCAGCAAGTAATTCGGTTGGATATTTCTTTGGTTCTACTCCTCCAGATAGTTATGGGTTAGTTCTAAGTGACCGTTTCTTCATTTTAAATATCATGAGTAACTGAGGTTCTTTTGGCTTGTTTTCTAATAGTTGTACTTTTTCTTGCTTTTGAGTGCAAGAATACAGGTTACTGCCGGTTTCAAATATACATGAAACCTAATTTATTTGACTAGACTTTAAGGTTTTCCGTAGCTAATGGATGTCTAAGCATTTCTTACAGCTCTGGGCCGCCTTCGAAATTGAGCTGTTCACCACATGGAACTCTTTCTAGCAGTCCACCAGTTGGTTCCTTGCCAAAGTCGTTTCCACCTTTTCAGCATCCGAGTTATCAGCTGTTAGAAGAAAATGATTTCAAGCAACAGAAGTAAGGGATGGTGGATTTTTTCTCTAATATATGTATGTATTTTTGTATACTTTTGCACAGTTCCACATATAACTTTCAAGACTTTGTCAGATTTTTGTTGTACCTAAAAATGACTTTCTTTGTGGTCTGTGCTAGAGCCCTTCTGCATGTACTTGTACTTGCTCAGAGAGGTATATAAGGATGGAGAGAATGAGAATGAGCACTTGAAAAGCAGAGTTGGCTAATTCAGTTGTTTTTACATTCAGGTACCTAAAGTTTCATAAGGGCTGCCTGAGTGACAGGAAGAAGTTGGGAATTGGTTGCAGTGAGGTGGACTTTCTTTCAGAACTTTCTAAGTTATTAAATAACTGTTTTACATGAAATGAAAGATCAACTATTGCACAACTAACTTCTATTGTTTAATTGATTCTCATGTCTAGGTAAGTTCTACTAAAAATATTTAATCTTATACCTCTTTTTGAATTTTGTCTTTGTTTTGTATTAGTACTCAGTCATCTTAGTCACACAAGAAATAGGTTGTGTGGTGTGCTTTCATCTTTTATCTCCCCATTATGTCATTTGTAAGTGAAGAAAATTGAATATAGTTTACCTGAAGGGAGGATGAAGCCCTAAATGTATTACCGTCAAAGTTCTGTTGTCTGCATAGATCTTTATGCTGTTTAAAAAACTGAATGGTCTATCTTCTACTTCCCATCTGTTTATGCATGTTTCTTTTTTCTCTATGGCAAACCATTATAAACCAAGCCAATGTACAGTTGTCATGCTCCGAAATTAAAACATAACACGATCATATTACTTTGAAATAAAATCTCAAAGTAATACGAAGCCTTATTTCTTAATTATTTTAAAAATTTTCAATAAATTGATATAATCTGTTTAGTAAAATCTATATCTTTAATCCAACTAATGATACATCTCTAAATATCTAAATACAAATCATATAAATACAAAATCATTTCATAAGATTTCATTTATCGATATTATCTCTGACGATTAAGTAATCTTTTCCATTTAATCTTATAACTTTCACAAAACTAAGCAAACTTATCACTTACTCATTTGTAAAAAAAATAAAATAAAAGAAAAATTAGCAAACTATAGCTCAGCAAGTATAAGCTTACACACCTTACTGGATCAAGCATATTTTTATACATATCATATAAATCATTCAAAACAATCGATAAATCATAATATTAAAACATTTCAAAAATCATCTTTCTATCAAACATTTCGTAAATTCATAAATTAATATAAAGACATGTCAATTCATAAATAATTACAAAATATGCTATCATTCAAATATTTTAATCAAACCAAATTATGTATCAATAATTAAAAATCATCGTAAATCATCATCATCATAAATCATCATTATCATTCATTTATCGTTAGTTTTGGTCACTACTATAACCTGTGATATTGACCGTATTGACAATTTCATTCTCATGATCGTTACTAATTATTATAATCCGTTAGCAAAGATTTTACGCTAATTACTATTACCTATTAGTCAAAGTCCTATGATCATATCTTTACTAACTACTTAGTCAAGGTCGTAAAGCTAATTTTGATATCGATAATCTCACTTTTCAAAAATATAAAAAAAACATAGCTATCATAAATTATTAGTTAAATATAAATCGTTTTCTCGATTCATTCGTAAGCATAATCCATCAGCAGTTTTACGTGGGTGACATGGCTCTGTAAGTTCTCTCATTGTGATTCAACCTTTATCTTCTTGGAAAGCCCTTCATTTTTCTCCTTTTTTTTTTTTCCATTCCTTCTTATACTTCTGCATCTTTGATTTTTTTTTTCTTTTTCTTCTAATAATTACAAATGTTGAACTGCATTGACAAAACTGAATTTCATATTTAGTTTGTGTATATTTTGGATTCAACAAGCAGCTATATACAGTTGTACAAGTGAACAGGACAAGCTATGACAATTGCATTGACGAAAACTTCATCAACAACATTACGAAGGAGGTAAGGAAGCGTTCAATCTCAGAGGCAAAACATTTTACTTCATAAGCTGCCGAGGCTACTGATTTAAAGGAATGAAAGTTGCCTAATTTCCAAGAATCACCAACTTTTCCACTGACAAATGGCTCTGCATCAAACCATTCTGGAAAGTTGATCCTGCTTGTTATGGTTGCCATCGTTTTGAAATGGATACTCCTTTGAAATATTTCTGTTTCTTTTTTCTTTGGTACATGAAACAGTGGAGATTCGTTTTTAACAGGAAGTATTGTCTATATATTTTTGCATGCTATTTTTTTTCCTACCAAAACCAACAAACTCTTTCCTGAAAAATTAAATAAGCTAGAAATATGACTCATTCTTGCCACAGAAAAGCATTACATTATATAATAGAGAAGTGGTATAGTTTTCTAAGCATCAGAAACCAACAAAAGTAGTTACTCAGAAGCCACATCTAACTGGTTAAGCAACTGATACCCTAGCCTAACAGTAAATAAGAGAACAGAGTAAAGGGCAGTAGTATAACCACTTCTCTAAACGAAACAGGAAAAAGCCACTGTGAATTACCTAGTCAAGCATTCATATCTTTAGATACGTTAGAGGCTAAGCATCCAAAAAGTTTATAATCAAAATGGATGATGATTCAGAGAACAGCACATCATCATCAGAACAAGTCTGATAGCCCTAACTCTAAAGGTTAAATATACTTAAAAAGAGTTTCAGATCAGTTGTTGGTAAAACCAAAAGCCTATAGAAAACATGGTCCAAAGGTCTCAGCAGAAGAACATAGAATCGGAGACATTCTTGTTCAACCACGGCAGCTGCGGAACAGGTACGGCTCCAGGAGCAGTCACCCCACCATGGCTTGAGGATGTCTCAGGAGCCTCATCAAACTTCAGGAAAGTCCCCAACTGCGAAGCTGCCAAATGCGCATAGCAAATAGGAGCAACTGCAATCCAAAGTAAGATTGAAACAAACACCTTTAAGAAATGGAAATACAGAATCAAGCAAAAAACCGCAAACTATTCTCTGGAGATCAAGTGGGAAAAATCATTAGCTAAACCAAATTAACTTGGCGTTTGAGAAAAAGCATATCATAAACACTAGGGAATCAGCTCAACCAGAATACTTACCTACTGATATGGCAGTGGTACTTCTTTGATACCTGCATTAGAAAGAGATTACAAGGAATGCAACAGTGATTACAGCTTCAAACATCTATGAAGAAATTACAACACATGATTATACACTTACACATATGATAGAGAATGGACAAGTTCCTGCAGATCGTCGACCGAATATCCACTCTCATCTAAGAGAACATGATAATGGGTAGGCCTTGTGGTTCCCTGAACAGCAAACACAAATTATAAAAACAAAGCAACATTATAATAAAAGATGAAGGGCTATACCCATAAGACACAGCAAAAGCATCGAGCACAACTTGGATGAGGAAACCAGCCACAATTGGAACTTTAATCTCAGTTGTAAGTTTTCTTTCACAACAAAACATACATGACAGCCTTAAAATACAAACAATGAATTCTGGATAGAGATGGCAAGTACAAATGTAGTTGGCAATATCTGACCAATTAAGTGAGACAAAATTGCAAAATCAACAACCATTCATCAACTGAAACAAAATTCTAGAAAAACTTACAGTCATTCCAGCATGTGCACATAGATAAAAGTCATTGTTCTGTGGATGACAAATTGTGTTGTCTATCACAGTTCCTGCATAATAATTAAAAAAAAAAAAAGATCGATTTTAACAACTATAACAGAGGTACCAGATGACATGCATCAAATAATGAGTGAGCCTCACCAGGTAGAACATTATCAGGAGATCCCTGCTGGAAAAACCTTGTATGATGACTTTTTTGCGCTGCAATGACCACAAACTGGGGGTTCCAATTCTCATCAAGAAACTTGCAAGCCTATAAAGTAAACGTTAACCAGAGATGTTTTATCCCGAGCACTATCATCTTAAGACTGATTTATAACTAGCACAATTTTCTTACTTTTTTTGCATGAATAACTAAAAAAGAAATGTACAATTTTCAGTTTCCATGATTGAAGGGCACTACTGCATACCTCAATAATTTGACCCAGTTCAGTGTTCAAAACTTGATTGAACTGTGACTCGCTAACCCCATCCCTGAGTTGAACCAAGAATAATGAGCAAGTAAGCAATATTGCATTAGCATCCGAATAAAATGTAACAGAAAGATCAGCAAAATAACCGCAAACTAGATTACAAGAAATATGTAAAGAGATATGATGGTTCATAAAAAATGTTACATTCATAGAACCTAACTATACAAAACAGAAATCTAAATCTTAGTTAGGGCATTAGCTGGGATTTACATCATTTTAAGTCATATAGCCAGAGCAGAAAATGAGGATAATAGAAAAGGCTAAAAAATGAGAATGTTCTGAAGCATTTCAAACAGCAGGCAGCAAGGAACATGCTAGGTTGATTAAAAGTTTAAAGGACAACTTGTACAATCTGTAAGCAACATGAAGAGACTAAGCAGATCAAATATACTTGAATATCAATACAGCATTTCACAAGTAAAAAGATGATTTAAAAGAATAAATACACCCATTACTTGAAGTCAATACAAATAGAGTTTGCAAAGCAGAGACCAAGCCGTGGCAATTAAGAACTAGGAAAACCAAATTTTGCATCCCTGAGTTCCCTAAAAATGTATTCTTTCAAAATGTATGATTTAGAATATTGATATTATATAGAATGAACGTGAGAAACAGCAAAATGTAAAATAAGAAACCTGAATATGATGATTTGAGTAGGCTTTCTCTGTCCTGAGCTTCTATAAAAGTCCAATACAGCCTGCCTGATGTCAAAGAAAATACGTTAGGTACACAAACTATAAACATTATATTCTCAAAAGTTAAAATACTACGACATAAATGATTACCAGCAGAATAACATATTCTTATTACAATCCACCCCCAATGACGCCCCAAGCAAGAAGAGAGAAACAATAATAAGGATACAAAAAATAAATTTTCAGCATATAACTTGTCCCTTTTTTTGGATAAACGATGTCCTTATTTTGGCCAACACTTGTCCCTTCGTTAGTCAAATAACTTTAAGATTGAAACGTACCTCATAAGACCTCCATCCACCTGGTCAGACACTCGTTTGAATAGTGAATCTACCATTACAACCTTGGGTGACTGTGTCCGAACAGATGCCCTATAGCGGGAAATCGAAGGCCACTGCCTGGAGTTAACCACCTACAATTAAATACAATTAAAAAATCTCACAAAATTTGTAGTACAGAGAGACAGACAATTCACATCTCTATAACTGCTTGCAATTGATTGAAACTCAAGAAACCCAATGATAAGGAATAAGATCTTCCCTACCGCAGCTATTGACGGGACATCGGACTGCCCAGGAGAGCCATGTGACACACCCATGCCAAGGATCATAGTTGGAACACTTGAAACGACAGGGAATGAAAGTGTTTGTTCAATTGATAACATTGAATTCAGTCCTCCGAGCTGTGAGCAGATTATGATATTAGCAGGTTTAATTATAAATAGAACAATAACCCTTATGGTTTAACTACAGAAGATTAGAACTGCAACCAGAGGAATGACTCAAGTTAAAAAAAAGAAAAATTCATTGGACGGAAGCAGACCTTTGCATTGATCTTGAGAAGCAGATTCGTAAGGTACTTGTCATTGAACCTAGTTGGAGCCATACACTGAGTGACTATGCCAAAGTGACCCAGATTCTTTCGCTTCCATGGACCTTAGAAAATTCATTGAACTTACAACGTAAGCAAAAGGCTTGAAGAAAAACATGCATAGACAATGTATCAACAGATGCGTTTGTGCACACCATAAAGACCGGAAATTTTCCTATCGGGCAGCAGACAGAGAAGGAACCGTGGAGTTTTATGAGTAAGTTTAGATTGCAGCTCATCAAACATCTTCTCCACTCTACCCAAAGGAGAGAGACGTCTGTTCTCATTCATCTCTGTGAACACACCTAATGGACTATCTACACGCTGAAAAAGAGACATGGAAAAGAACTTGAGCCAACAAGTTGAATTCTATAACTTTGTATGTGCTGACTGACAATACCAATACAACCAGTACAAAAATTAGACAACAAACTTACAATTCCTTTCATTTCTCCGCATCTCATCAGATCCCGCACAAGTTTATTTACATCACAACGTGCCGAGAAGTTAACAACACCCCAATCTTCAATCCTAGTTGGCTCCACAAATCTCTAAGAAAGCATAACTGAACTGTTGAGAAACAAGAGATGAAACATATGTAAGATAGAAGGCTGCAAAAGCAAAGAAGCTATAGACCTTATTGTTGAAATTCCATCGCCCATTCCGTGGCAAGAAATGTTCACCATCGCCCACTCTTATCTGTCATCAAAAGATAACTCAATTGGCATGTAGATCTAAAAGAAGGATCATTAAAATAACCCTCAACAACCAGCATACATGTACAAAATATCAAAGAAACAAACAAAATTCAGAAAGATAAATATCATTAACCTACCCATGGAGCTGGCAGAATACGGCCTTCCACTTGGATGACATTAGAGCTGATAGAAACACCACATGAACGCAGCATTGGTTCAGCACCATAATTACTGTTATGCAAAGCCTGCACAAAAATTTGCAACACTCATCAGTTGTAGAACAAGTGGAATGTTGAGAGTCAAAAGCTTATAATAGACCTACGTTAGACAAGATACTCAGTCTTTCTTGAGGCTTCTGCCTTGATTTTTCGACTAGCGAAGCTCTTTGGAAAGTGGATAGCGCTTTTGTGTAGCGTTGCAAGGACACCAAAGTGCAGAGCTATGGCATTGCAACAGGTGCACAACAAATCATAGACAAGAATTAGTTGCTAAGCATATATCATGTAACAAAACAAAACCACAATGCACCCATTCACCTCCATAGGAATATATGTTGGCCGATTTGGCATGCCAACATTAATGCATCGCAAATCTGCAGAATAATCCAACTGTATCTTGCGATGGGTGACAAAATATTCATAAACAGTAATCTCCACAGTCTCAGCTTCACCAGTCTCATTCTTCGCACTTTTCTGCTTCCATGAGAACCTGCATTATGGACACAGTACACAACAAATAAAAAATAATAACTTTAAACTGAAGTATTACACAACATGCTAGTAGGAAAAGCTCAAAGTTAAATATTAGCCAATTTAGCACAAATCAAAGAAAAAGCACTATTGTGAGACCAGGAAACCATACATCTGATCTTTGCAGTAAAGGTCACTCAATCCGGTAATCTTGTACTCCAGATTGGATGGTCTGACTTTTACCCTCAGATTTTTAAGCACTTGTTTAGCCTATTCAGGGTTTCAAGCAATTGCGGTTTAATAATTAATAATTGATGCAAAGAACTCTAATTCACTTGGCTAAAAAATGTAGTTATTGATAACCTTGTTCCAGTCCAGGTAGTGAGGATCTCTCATATTCTGATTGTCAAGTAAAAAATCCAATACTGGACCGGGTCGAATTATCATTGTATTTGATGCATCTGAAACACAAAGAGAAATAGTAATTAAACAAACAATACAAAGCACACAAATGCAAAAGCGCTGAGAGATAAGGTTCCAACCAATATTCAGTGAAAGGCCTCCTTGAGTAGCTCTGAAACTTGAATGGAACCCCCTGCATCCTAGGACACCACCGCCAATGTTTGTATAATTATTTTCATCATCTTGGAAAAAAGATTGGCGAACGTGTAGGCATCCCCTATGAAAGTCATTGTAATGTCCGAATAAATATAATATCCGGGATCAAAACCTACAAGTGGAGAAAAGAATATGCAGCCACATATTTTAACTCACCGTTTTGCAGCATGCTGCCGTAAAATGATATCTAGCATCCTCAGGGCTTGTTGTGAGTTTTCTGATTCTTGTCCATACAGAGCATTTTGAATGGCTTGCATGGGAATCTTTGCGGCAAAGCTAATCTCCACGTTAAAAGTCTTTGACTGATGCATATGTCTTAATATATTCCTTCCACGCTCTTTAGGGCTTTCATTGCCATCAGGGCTTGCATTCCTATTGTTTCTATACATAAAAAATTAATGACAATGAATGGGAGCAGTATAAATACTTCAAATCAATCTAAAGTGCACGTCAACCTGTTGGATGTAACATCCACAAGTACAACAGGAAACTCAAGCTTGGTACTTGGGAGAGGACCAACAGTAAATAAACTCTTCTCCCCATCATATGCAAAGTCCTTTCCAGCCAACTCACTGCTGTAGGTCTCATGCAACTTATCTATCACCTTTCTTCCAACACCCTTCCCATCCACTGGGCGACCATCTTCGTAAGAAAGAGAAACCTGTTGAACCAAAATGCAAAAGAAGAAGAAACTTGCATCAATAATTTCTATTTACCAATGAGAAAAAAAAGAGAAGCAGAGCGAAGTAAGCAATTACGTACACTGTAATGGAAGAAATGTCCATCAACACTTCCAACATTCACTTTGAAGTGATTTGTGAGAATAGATATCTTCTGCCCTTTAGATCCAAAACCTTTCCTGGCCATTGGGACACGTACAACCTTCTTTGCAGGTTCAGATTCTGATTCGTTTGGTACTGCATTGCGCGGCAGGGGCAGGGGAGGAGGAAGAGTGCCTGTTGCCCCACTTCCCTCATCCTCAGACGAGTGCATTTCCTAACCAAGAAAAAATTTCTTACATGAAAGAAAAATAAAATATAGTAAGCACTTAAGATTAGCTACAAGACAAATTCCCTAAAAGGTAGATAATAGTATCATTTCATGGATAAAAAGATTAGCTATAACCAGGCAGAAAAAAATAATTACTCTTAACTTGATAAATTAGTTATTACCAACAAAAGAGAGAAAACTAGAAACAATCACTCTTGACATATCACAATTTTAAAACTCGTCATTCTATATAATTTAGTATCTAGTTCACTTAAATTAGATAGTGTTTATTTATATATATGGTTTTTCTTTATAAAATTGTATTTTTTTTTAAACTTTAAATATCCTAAGAGAAATCAACAAAGATGTATCTTTTTTTAGAGAAACATAAACATAGAAATTTAAAGAATTCAGAAAATAGAATAATGACTTAAAAATTAGATTGAAAATTTTTGTATTTGTATAGTGTAAATACTAAATTTCATGTATTTTATAAAAATTATGTGTAACAATTAATATAAATAAAAAAAATATGAAATATGGTTTTAAAATTTGTTAAACCATATATAATTATTATTAAAATTATAAATCATATTTCTTTCGTGTTATTTATTAATATTGTATTTCGTATTCCCTTTATTTGTATCATATTTATGTTATGTTTTCATGTGATATATTATCTTAACAAAGTGAAAACAACAACATGATATTTTTTTCTACTAATATACTCAAAATAAGATTTTTTTTTTTCTACCTACATATTCAAAATGAGATTTTTTTTTAACAATATGCTCATTCGCCAAAAAGAAAAACAAAGTCAATATGTTCATACGTCAAAAAAAAAAAAATCAAAGCACCAAAACTATATAATATTTAAAAATGAGATTTTTTTTTTCCTCACAAATGCTTAGAAAATCACATGCATGCACATGAAAGACGTGTTTACGAAGGATACCAATATTACCTAAAAATCAGAGGATCTGTAGAAAAAAAATAAAAAAGCGTATGTTGATGAATGCTGGAACTTCCACAAGAAAAAAAAAATAGAGAAATAAGCACAAATGGTAATATAAAAGAAAAAGAAACCCTTCAGAGTGCCAAAAAAAAGAAACCTTTAAGAATATGAGCTTGAACGCAGAGGTACCAAGGCTGGCTATGCACTAAAAAGGTTAACATGAAGAGGCAAAAAGGTACTGTTTTTAGCATAAAAGTCAAAACTTTAACCAAATATATTGCATCATTTAAGGGGTAGAACGAAAATATACCAGAAAGTAAATACCTTTAGCACATCAAAAGACAGTAAAAGACTATAGCTGCAGAGGAAGAGTACATGAAGCGACAAAAAGCTTGTAAACGGAGTTAAAAATCCCAACTGAAGCAAAAATGCACAGCTTTCTAATGGCTTGATGATAAGATGACAAAAAAGAAACCTTTTTTACTGTAAAAGAACTGAATAATAAAATCAAATAACAAGGTTACGAAAGGTATATGTCTTTCAAAATAGAAAAGTGCTCTACACTAACGAAAAACTGCAGTCTTTAAAAATAGAAAAAAAAAAAAAAAAAAAAACAGCTAAAAAGGTGCAAACTTGAAGCGTTTGTTGGAAAACTAGAAACAAAAAATGGCAACGAAGCACAGATCATACTCAAAAAAGAAGAAAACCCTTGAAAAACCCACCCACTGAAGCAGCATTGCAATGAACAACGTTTAAAATTTTTCAAGAACAAAGGAACTTTCAAAAATACCTCAAAAAACCAGTAAAAAAAGTCCAAAGATGAAAAACACAAGAGAAAAACACTGAAACCAAACAGGTTTCAGAGAAAAAAATACCTGAAATTTGGAGAGCAAATGAAAGATAGAAACCCTAAAACTCAAAGAGACTCGCAAATACAAATACCCTCTTATCGTTTTTTTTCTCTCACGAAAAAAGCTATAAAGCGAGTGAAATGAACCCCCAGGGACCACCCGTCTTTGTCTTTGCCTTAATTTATATCCTCTGCATCGCGACTTACACGATTATGCTGCTTTACCACATCTGCACCGTCCACCTGGTCAATACTTTATTCATAATATGCATGAAAATTTTTTGAATGATTAAGGTTTTTTCAATAATTATATAAGTGTTTATATTAATGCATTGTTAGTATATAAATTTTATACGTTATCAGTGAATTAAATGATATTATTAATAAGATGAATAAAATAATATCACTTCATTAATATGTAAATTTTTTTAAAATTAATTTTTATATATTTATTTTAAAAATTAATATTTGCTTATTAATAAAATGATTTCATTTTATTTAGTGACTATATATAAAATTTGTACACTGATTATGTGTCAAATATAAACTCATTATATAAACTTAAGATATAAGAATGGTATCAAATATATTAAAAAAGTCATTACTTTTTTATTAAAGACAACTAAAACTTATCTAAAATAAAATGTTTGAACTAAGACAAATTAATTTTACTATACTATAGTCGCATAGCAATAATCATTTATTAAAAAAGTATTAATTGGCATAATTAATCATTTTACATAAATATATAAAAGTTAAAATCTTTAGTAAAAATAAAATATTCAATATAGATGACTTATATTATTGACATATATGTACAATCTTAAAAAGTTACTTTGTGTCATATAATAATGAATTTTATTTTATTTGATGTATTTTTAATTTGAAAATAAATTGATTATATTTTTTTATTATTTATCTTAAATCATTCTTAACTAAAATTCTAATTTGATGGTTCTAAGTTAATTGAAATCTCAAAATTACAAATTTGTCTACTTTAAACGATGGGGTGTGCTAAATGAAGTAGAAATTGGATTGGGTGGAAAAGGGTGATTTTGGTAAAAAAAAATGAAAAACGAAAAGGTAAATAGTGTGAGGACCATCTACTTACAAATATAATTGTGATGTAATTTTACGTGACACGTGTGGATAGATTAAAATATCCAAAATTAAACACCATATGGAGTAATTATATAGCTTTTGGTAGGAGTAGATTTTTTATTATATTGAATTTTAAATATTTTATCAACCAATTTCAATTCAATAATTAATATTGTTTAACAAAAAAATGTTGAAAATTTTTTTATCAATCCATAAATGATTTTATCCTAAAGATCTAATTTCGTAAATTCTTGTTTTGGTAGACAATTTTTTTTTAAGTATCATAGACATCTTTTTATTTTTATTTTTTTTAGTTTTCTTTATCGCATACAATTATCAAAATCAACATATTTATAATTTTTTATTGTTAATTCTCCAATTTTTTTTCTAATAATGGCAATATAAATGTTAGACTTATAATTATGATACTAGATGTTACATTTCTTCAAAATAGGTAAAATAATGGTAATGTTTACAAATCAGTGAAGGGAATTAAATGGATTATTAGTAGTAGTGTGAAAAAGATGTTTCAACTAATACAACTAAAATAAATTAGATGATTTGATTTTTTTTTTTTAAATTTCATTTAGTTCGTGCTTTTATTTTTTATTTTAAATAAAAAAATTAAAATGATGAATAAATAGTATAAAAATTTAAACACCGATTAGCAAGATTTTTTTGAAAATGAAGATATTAAAAGTTATTGATAGTTATATGCATTATATTTTAATTTTAGTGATTAAAATTTAATTATAAAATAAATAAATATTAATAAAAAATATATCAAAATAAGAAACAAAGACTAAATTTTTTTTTTAATAAAGAGAATATGAAAATAAATAGACACAATTAAAATGTAAAAATTCATGAATACTATGTTTAAATCCTTATTTTAGTCATTTTTATAAAACATAAAAACCATAGTATATACATACAAATAGGTTTAGATCTTACATATTTCACAGCTTAATCGAATTCCTATAGCTTCAATATTTGCTTTAAGGACTTTTAAAAAATTACATATTGATATGCTCGATAATTATTTTTTTAAATGCTCGATAATTGTTTCTTAATCCTTCTCAAATATATAAAAGAATAGCGAGTGTTTTTCACATACCTATTCTTAGGCACAACAAGCTAGTTAAAAAGAGCACTTTTACTAGAGAAGTTGCTTTTGTAATTTTCTCACAATAATATTTGTTTATTTATGCACATTTATTAGGGTTAACTTAATTAATTAAAAAAAGTTTTACTTAAACATATTATAAAAGTTATATTTTTTTACAAAATAGGTCCAAATCTAGGTTTTAGGAAATGTGTCGTATGTACTGAGATTTAAAATTTACATTTGTTGAATACTACTTCTTAATAATAATTGTATGAACTAATTTAATTAAATTTTTAAATCAAAATTTATATGTTTACCAAGCTCAAATATAATATAAATATATAAAAACCAAAGTTTTTGGTGGAAAGGAAAAATCCAAGGTGTCCTGCATTCTAATATGTGGACGGTATTAAACAATCGACACTTTTTTTTTTGTATTTTATCAATTTTATTTGATTTCATATAATTTTAAAATATTTCAATGCATTGATTATATTTATTTCTTTTTAAATTTTTAATTAACTTACCTCTTCCATATGTATGTAAAGTAAGAGCAGACTTCTAACCAATTATTTAATATATTCATATTTGATAAAGTATGGTATTCAATTGAGTAATTAATTTAAGCCAAGTGTAAATATAAAAAATAAAAAATTTAATTGATTTTACATTATTAAGTTAATGAAATAAATTATTTCACTCTCCATAACCAATTGCTATTATTTGACCATCATTCACTCATAATATTTATTATTTCAATATTCACTTTCATTATTTTAAAGTTACCTTTTTAATTGATCTGCAACATACCTTGTGTATACATAACTTTAGGTTTTTATTTTGATAAACCTTTTTTTTTTTTTTAGGATTCTTAAGAAATAGATTACATCATTACATTTTTTTTTTAAATTGGTGATACTCTTTTTGTCATGGAGTAAAGATAGTCTTTTTTTTTTAATGATGTTATATATAGATAGATTAAATGCAAAAAAGTTAATAAAGTTAATTATATTAAAGTTTTTATCATTTTATGTTTATGTTTATATTGTTTTGGTTACTATTGTTTTTTTTTCTTTTTTTTGTTAAAATCTTTCATATGCATGCTTTATAGTCGAATAATAATTTATTTAAAAAACATTTTGAGAAGAGACTTTTTAAGTTTGGAATATACATTTTGCTTTGGAATTCAAATATTTTTTGTATTATCATAATATATTTCATAAATATGAGTTTTGAACAATTGGTTATTGAATTGGGCCTCCCTTAACCTTTATTGAAAATCAATTGTTCGAAAGTTAAGTGTTTTCTTTCTAATTACTATTTTTATTATTTTTTTCAACTACTAATTATTATCTTGATTTTGGAAAATTCAAATACATTTATAGTTATTTTATGGATTTAGGTGTATAGATGAAAAGAGTTGCTATCTATGTTTAAAATATATTAGTATAATTTTTGGTGCATAGCATGCATGCATGCTTACACCTTCACTTCTATCAAATGATTTTAATTTATTTTGTATGAATCAACTATATATGTAGCATATTTTAAATGCAATATGTTGATTATTTTCACTTATGTTAATATCTTTTTTTGTCAATAATTTTGTTATGGTAATTTGAGTTCAAGTTGGTTACCACATTTTAGAAACTCTTATTGTTGTTGGTGAAACTATCTTTATAATATAGGATTTTTTTTTTTTTACTAATGTACTCTTTAAAAAAAGGTTTTGATTATATGGTTAAGAAAAATTTTACAGAAATGAATGATAAGGAATATAAGTTTTAGTAAATTTTTTCTTAGGGTTAACAAATATTTTCTCTTAGCTTGCTTGATAATTAATAATCCTAATATGTTTGATGAATTATAACCAATTAATTCATAAAATCACATTAATAACTATCATAACGTATAGATTAGTAGACTTACCGCTAGACTTTATTTTAAAGAGTCAACACCAATATTTTTTCTTTAGGTGCAACTGGTCACTTAATTGAATCTATTTCATTTTAAAAAGATGTCCTAAGTTTGACTCAGATATTTTTAAAAGGTATATTCATGTCTACGAAATTAAGATTAGATCTAGAAGTTTGGTTACGTATAAGAAATGTTAGAGTACCTTTGCAACAACCATCCAAAAGATGGTACCAGTTTGATCTCCTGTTATTTAAAACCGTCAAAATTTTATCAAATAATTAGTTATTGAAAATTATCTTAAAATTACTCTAATATGTTGGTAATAAACTTAGGGCATTCTCTCACTTCAAGAGCATTCAATGAAACTATTTGTTATACTTTAAAGAGATTTTATCGTCGAATTCATTAATATTTTATAAAAACTTTTATTTATAATATGTGGGATTTTGGAGAATCTTGATATTGAAAATCTTTTTTTAATTCTCCAATAATTTGGTAAAATTTAAAAAGAATTTTATACTTAAGAATTTACATAGAGATTGTTATTTACAACGCTTTTAGTAATTCCATCATTAGAGATTCAAAATCTAATTTTTATATAAATATTTTATTTTCAGAAATATCTTTCAATGTGATGATAAGATTTTTTGTTAAAAATTATCCTTCAATATGTTGGTAAGATTTTATGAAAATTATTTCTTTTTAAAATTTTAATTTTTGTCAAAAATTAATAAAATTTTTGAATATGTTGGTAAAACCTGATTTATAAAATTACAAAATTTTCAATAAGTCGATAAGGTTTATTTATGGAAAATTCATTTTTTCAAAAAATTTTAACCTTTAAACATGTTGGTAAAATTTATTTGTTCAATTTTTAAAATTATTAATTATTTATTTTAAAACCCTATAATATATTGGTAATGTTTTATTTTTTCATTTTTCACATTCTTTTCTAACTCAACAAATAAATAAAATAAAAAATAAAATAAAAGGTAAAAGTACCAAAACAATACAAAAGAAAAGTTTCTAGCTCGCCTTTTGAATACGACTTGATAGCTTGGCTCCTCTCAAAAGAAAAAATCAACTCGGCTTGGCTCATGGCTTGATTCAACAACTTAGCTAAAAACTAGACTCTAGGGTTTTGGGTTTCCAATGCGGGTTCTGAGTCGAGTTAATGGCAAACGCGCAGGTGTTGACTATTTAAAATATAATGTTTAAAATCAATTTAAAAGTTAAAAATTTTCCATTTCCTTTTCAATTTTCTCTCTAAAAATCATATATATCTTTCTCACTCTAAGTTCCCAAATGAACAAAGCCAAGCTTCAAGCCAAATGCAAAAATCGGTGGCCGTCTGTTGCTACCGTCATCGCACACTGCCATTGGTCGCCACTCACCGTCATTGAAATCGTTCCAAAAGATCTCCACAAGCTCCTTTCGACATTCTCTCCCTCTTTCTGAAATTAGTTTCCTTTGAAAAGGTCCAAAACCTCTTAGATTGTAGTTAAAGCTGCGGTTCTGCTCAATTTTCTTTACTATTCGATCAAGTTGATCTTTAGATATGCCTGTCTCCATCACTTACTCTGTACTTTTATCGTTTTCGATCTCCAAAATCTCACATTGATCGTCGCAGACCACTATTGCCGCATCTTTTTCTGTCACCGGTGTT
This sequence comes from Durio zibethinus, assembly GCF_047325235.1. Taxonomy (NCBI): domain Eukaryota; kingdom Viridiplantae; phylum Streptophyta; class Magnoliopsida; order Malvales; family Malvaceae; genus Durio; species Durio zibethinus. The sequence goes on from NC_143167.1 coordinate 3,130,432, forward strand.
CTCCTTGCCTATTATGGGTTCTATGATTGTATGTATCTTTATCGAATTCCTAAATGATTTTGCTTGTGTTAATGTTTAGTTTGTTGTGGTTTTGTGTTTGCTCTCCTATACTGTGGTTGATATTGTGAATATTTGCTGAGATTGTTGGCAGGTTTATGGTGGTAAAAGACAGACTCGGTGGTGGGTGGAATTGATACTTATAAAGGCATGAGGTCTCAGCTAAAACTGTTGTGGACTATCGCAACTAACTTCTGTGATATGGGTTCTTTCCAATGGTTTAGGGAAGGTGGTGACAATAGGTAGTCTAGTGGTTATATGTGTTGGAGGTTTGTGATTTTACTAAGGGAATTGAAGCTGAATGGAATTGACAAAGAGGGCCTTCGATCGGTTCTTGCGATGGTGACAGTGTACATGGTGTGTGGGGTGATGAAGGTGGTATGATTTTTGGTGACTAGTGAATAGGTATGAAGACTTGGTACGAGGGACTTGCTGGAGTTTGCTTGGATTTTGTTTGTGGGGTGGTTCTTGCTCGATTTTTCTATATGATTTCCTCTGATTTTCTCTGTGTCTTTGCTTTTGTTCATTAGAACATTATTTATAAAAAAAACTAGAGGAGTTTTATCAAGATTAGAATTTCTTTTAAAAAACTAACAACTATCACTTAATCTTAAACTGTTTCCTACGAAGATCGTCACTGAATAAGCTTTCAATTTTTTTTTTTTTAATAATAAGATAATTTGAATGTAAAAACATGATAAGAATGGTAAAAATAAACAAATTGATATAACTAAGGATAATCAACAAATAATAAAAATCACATAAAATTAAACAAAATAATAAATAATATATATATACAGATAAATGCAGTGAAAATAAAAAGATAAAGGAAATAAAAATAAGAATAAAATATAAAATTTTTCAATTAGGCTTAAATCGAGACTAAATTCGATTAGTTCGGGATATGGACTAAATTGGGTGTCCACAATAATCATAACCTGTATATTATAAATCTACATCTTTATTTCTATTATTTTAATTTATTTTGTATGAATCAGCTATGTTAGCTTTGAATTGATCCTTATTTTAAAATGATAAAATAATAAATTAAATAAGCTTGACCAAGATTTTGAAAATGATTTATTTAGTACATGTTTTTAAGTTTTATATTTTGGTATTAAACAAATAATATGTTTTTCAAAGTATAAATAAACCTTTCTTTGTTTTCATATTTCTCAAACCAAATCTATCTTTAAAGATTATTTGTTTGAGCTTAAATAAAAAGTTTAATTGTTGTTTTTAAATTGAAGTTATTCATTTTGAACTTAATATAATTTTGATAATATTTGTTTTAAGAAATAGATTAACTTAAGAAAGTTGTTTTACAAGAATAAAGTTTTTTAACATTAAATTTGTTTTATTTTTCTGTATTAATTCACAAAGTTTTAATATTTGAATTTTATATGGTTGGAAAGCTCCTTTAGTCTACTTTCTAATGGATCAAACAAAATCAAAATCCAAATTTGTTAAGAAAAAATTTTGAATTTTTACTAGACACTTTGTAGTTATGTAAAAACTACACAAGAGGTAATTTTAAAAATTCACTATAATTCGTATACAATGAATTACGTGATGAATTTTAGATAGAAAAGCCTTTAAGTCTAGTTTCTAAATCTTCAAAAGATTTGTGATTTGAATTTGTATAGCTTAAGATATAATCAAATTAGTGAGTAGAGTGCAAAACAGAAGTCAACCAACTAGCCATGGACATGATTGATCCCCTTAAGAAAGGATCGATTGATTTTTTTCATAGAATGTAGGTTTGTGCTTGTGCATGAAAAAGGGATCAATCACCATATGTAGGGGATCAATCACCCTTTTGAACCAATCGATCCCTTACATAAAGGGATCGATCGGGTAGGCTATTTTTAAGCCTGAATTGGTTCAAAATATGAACTAATCAATCCCCTCATGAAAGGGATCAATCAGATCATGCCCAAAATATGTCTAACGGCTAGTTTCTCAAGCATTCAATGGCTATTTTCTTCTCTTAAGCATCCCTAATGACTAGTTCTTCATTTTCTCTATATATTAGCCATTTCAACACACCAAAAAAGTTGATGAAGCAAGAGAGCAAGTGCTAACAAGTTAAATTTTCATTTTTTCTTAGAATTAAGAGTTTTTAGAGCTTAAGTTCAATATCCTTTGTATTTTTTGTATCCAAAATATTGTTGTTCTTTATTCAACACATTTTCTTGTACTTTATTTGGCAAATAATTAGCTTTTGAGAGGTGTTTTAAGTTTGCATTGTTATTAAAGTGATTCTATAATCAAAATGTGAGGTATCCTTTTGAATTTATGAGATTGAGACGTTACGACTTAGCCTAAAAAGTAGAAAGTATAAAGTTTCTATCTTAAGCCTTAGTGAGAAAAAGATAGGATTGTAATTTCAATTTAAGTATAGTGGATTGAATCCTTGGTGTGAACAACCAAGAGAGAGGACGTAGATACCTTGTGGAAAAAGATCGAACCTTTATAAATTTTTATGTTTGATTTCTCTATCTTTATCTCTTTATTTTGATTATAGGTCATATTTGCTTATAGTTCATCAATTCATTATTGTTTGCATCATATTGTGATATTGGTTTTAGTTTTCATTCAATTATATTGAAATCATTTGTTTGGAAAGAATTTGGAGAAATTCAATTTACTCCCTCTTTAATCACCATCTCACCTATAAAGCTAACAAACTATACATGTAACATATTTTAAACGTAATATGTTGATTGTTTTCACTTATGTTAAGATCTTTTTTATCGATAATTTTGTTATGGTAATTTGAGTTCGAGTTTGTGACTTCCTTTTGGGAACTTTTATTGATGTTGGTTAAATTTTCTTGATAACATAGAAGTTTGTTTTTTACTAATATACTCTTCAAAAAAAGTTTTTGAATATAGGGTTAAGAAAAATTTTACACAAATGAATGATATGGAATACTAGTTTTAAGAAATTTATTGTGATGGTTAACAAATATTTTCTCGTAACTTTGCTTGATAATTAATAATCCTAATGTGTTTGATGAGTCATAAACAATTAATTCATGAACCACATTAATAATCATAACTTGTATATAGTAGGTTTTCATCTTTATTTCTAATAAAATATTATTTAAATGGGTTTTTGAAAATTTTAAAACTTTACAAAAAATTTGGTTTCTTATAAGATATAAAAACATGTAGTATCATTTAGAAAATTAAAGTATTTAAAACACAAATAACTTATTTGAAATGGGTAATAGAATAAAAATGGTATATGCATTAATACATAATAATTACTCTACTTTTATTCCTTTCGAAAATATATGTGTTATTTTGTTAAAGGTCAAAGATAAAAAAAATTTAATCTTATCGGTTAAATTATAATTTTATGATAAAAAAGTTAAATTTGCATATAAAATTATTAGGTTCATATATCATTAGATTTAATTTTTTTAGAATACTATTGCACATATATTTACTACTCATATTATTAAAATTGGATTTTTAGCTAAATATACGGTAATGGGAATATAAATTCTTATTAATAGTATAGTGTTTTTAAAATAAACATGTAATTTTTTATAAGTAATAATAGTATTTGTAAGAAAAAATATAAAACAATTGCTTGCCCCATGTATAACATGAGTTTAAAATTAATATTGATTAACTATTCTATCTAATTAAGGAGCCTAATGGGTTTGTGACACTCATCAACTTTTTTTTATTCTTGGAAAGAAAATTTGAACATGTTCTTTCAATAAAAGTAGCATATTCAATGGATCAATTAACTGAGCCAAATGTCGACCAATTTTTAAACTAAATAATAATAATGTAATTTGATTTCATCCACGGTATACGTATGATTTTCCCAAATTCATAATAGTTTTGTCGAGAAGTCTCTTTTTAACAAGTTTCTAAGGGTGGTGTTTTTGCTGGTATACATACCTTAAGGTTTTAATGTGAGTTCTGTCATCTGTATCAATTAAATTCGAGGGGACAGACTTATGTTGACAATCTGTAATTGTTTTGTGGTACACTGGCAAGTGACACTCGTTTTCCGATGCTGTTCTTTGCTTGGATGGCCTTGTCTTTACTTGGTAATTGATATTATAGAGTGACAAGCTACGGAGACATGACGAGTGGTCCAAGTGGATTCCAGCTAGTTCGAAGACAACATTGTCATCAGAACCTCAGGCTACTCAGTACCAACTTGAAGAGAATGCCACTGATTCATGTGGAAATGGTGATGTGAATGAAGATAATTGAAGGAACACTTCTGAAGAAAATGATAAATTTACATTGCATGGTGGGAGCTTGGAGCGTGTTTCAGCTGTGGCCAATCCTATGGAAGTAACACGTAAAAATAACAGAAAACATGCAGTTGCGCAAGTTCTATTAAATTGTGAGAAATGAGCATTCTATGGTGGAAATGAACAGCAAATTAATTGCTGATTCCCACATTAAATTCTAAGATGTCGAACAGTTACAAAGAGTTGAGTCTGTAAGGTTTACTGACAATAAAGCTGAAAGTATGGAATTATTATCAGATGTAACAATACAAAATGTTGCTGACGTATCAAATGATTTCGCACACACATTTATGCTTGATGAAGAGCTAGAGCTCGAGCAAAAAGCACTAAAGAATCTTTCAGCACTTAAAAGGTACTAGATTGTTTTTGTATTTAATTCGTTTGAGCTAGGGAAATTTCGACTTTCTGTTTAAAGGCAAGTTTTAAACACCTAGATGCTAATAACCTTCCCTTCAATTCTGAATGGCATTTTTTGTTCAGAATGGATGATGAAGATGACGAGATGGTTATCAACGATCAGGATGTTCAGAGACTTGTGATTGTTACCCAGGTAATGTGGTACTGCTTTGTATGAATTCTCTTTTTGCGTTGTTAATTGTTATTGTTGTACTTCATGTTTAAAGATTGGGTCGTTGCAATAGCTTCAAGGGATCTTCTAACTTCTAAGTTTATGTATTTACTTGCTAATTCAAGATAGTTGGTCTGATATCATGACATTCCAATAGTATCATATTGATTGTCTGATGTCATGAGAAAATGATAAGAATGTCCGACTTTACTTTGAAATGAATGGAAATACAATTCAAAAAGAATATATATATATATATATATATAATACCCCATCTAAATCTGTTATTTCGTAGACATCATATTTATGAAGCATGTACGTGCATAATGTAATACTTCCATGTTGTGCAGTTGAAGCAATGTAAACTTATTCAAGAGGGCAGCGTTCTTTCCCAATTGCAAATAGAAAGATAACCATTTTCTTCACATCAGCAATAATTTCGAATTTAGAGACATTAAGATAGGACATTCTGGTCCACTACTCTTGCATCTCTTTTCTTCCAATTTCTTCTGATATTCTTATTTTTTATTGAGACTGGTATGTTCTCTCTCTGTTTTTAGGTTACGCCGTGATCACGCATTTTGTTTGGATCATGTTTTACTCATATTAAACACTCGAATGTTTCTGTTTTTCTTCTGATGGCACGTACTTATTTCTTCTGATGTGCAGAATAGTGGGACAGGTGAAGGACCAAAAGCTGGTGCGAAAGATTCAAAGTCCATATCCAGTGAGCTTGCTGTTGTGATAAATGATGGTCTTTACTTCCATGAACAGTTCAAGGGACAAGCTTTTCTAATTTATTTAAAACTGTGTTATGGTACATATTTATAAGTTGCGTCTTTTTCTGTAATCTAATTACTTGCTGGTGACCGTTATGAACAGGAGCTGAAAATTAAACGATTTAGTCGTAGAAAGAATAACTCTATTTATGAGAATAAAGATGGAAATCCAAGGTCTCCAAGGAGTGCATCGGGAGTATCAAATTCGAAGATAGGTGAAAACGCCGCGGGGAGCAGTAGTCTTGTGGAGTCTGGAGGAAAAAGTTCCTGAAGGAAGCAAAATAAAGGTTTCTCAAGGCAACATTCATTCCAGAAGCAGAGAATTTTCTCCAGCAACTTAAAGAATCATGGAACCAGTCACAACTCAATTTCAATAATATCAGAAAGTCCACCAAGTAATTCGGTTGGATATTTCTTTGGTTCTACTCCTCCAGATAGTTATGGGTTAGTTCTGAGTGACCGTTTCCTCATTTTAAATATCATGAGTAACTGAGGTTCTTTTGGCTTGTTTTCTAATAGTAGAACTTTTTCTTGCTTTTGAGTGCAAGAATACAGATTACTGCCGGTTTCAAATATACATGAAACCTAATTTATTTGACTAGACTTTAAGGTTTTCCGTAGCTAATGGATGTCTAAGCATTTTTTACAGCTCTAGGCCGCCTTCCAAGTTGAGCTGTTCACCACATGGAACTCTTTCTAGCAGTCCACCAGTTGGTTCCTTGCCAAAGTCATTTCCACCTTTTCAGCATCCAAGTCATCAGCGGTTAGAAGAAAATGATTTCAAGCAACAGAAGTAAGGGATGGTGGATTTTTTCTCTAATATATGTATGTATTTTTGTATACTTTTGCACAGTTCCACATATAACTTCATGACATCGTCAGATTTTTGTTGTACCTAAAACAGACTTTCTTTGTGGTCTGTGCTAGAGCCCTTCTGCATGTACTTGTACTTGCTCAGAGAGGTATATAGGGATTGAGAGAATGAGAATGAGCACTTGAAAAGCAGAGTTGGCTAATTCAGTTGTTTTTACATTCAGTTACTTAAAGTTTCATAAGCGCTGCCTGAGTGACAGGAAGAAGTTGGGAATTGGTTGCAGTGAGGTGGACTTTCTTTCAGAACTTTCTAAGTTACTAAATAACTGTTTTACATGAAATGAAAGATCAACTATTGCACAACTAACTTCTATTGTTTAATTGATTCTCATGTCTAGGTAAGTTCTACTAAAAGTATTTACTCTTGTACCTCTTTTTGAATTTTGTCTTTGTTTTGTATTAGTACTCAGTCATCTTAGTCACACAGGAAATAGGTTGTGTGGTGTGCTTTCATCTTTTACCTCCCCATTATGTCATTTGTAAGTGAAGAAAATTGAATATAGTTTAAAGTATTACCGTCAAAATTCTGTTGTCTGCATAGATCTTTATGTATTTTAAAAAACTGAATGGTCTTTCTTCTGCTTCCCATCTGTTTGCGGATGTTTCTTTGTTCTCTGTTGCAAACCATTATAAACCCAGCAAGTGTACGTCACCTGAGCATTTGCATTTTTTTTTTTCGAAATATAAAGGTTTCCTTTGCATGCATTTTCACTAGATGTATGGAAATAGAACTTTTTTCGTGGTGGCCCCTGGTTTTGCATGCAGGAAATGAATTCACTGTACAGGTTTTGGTGATATTTCCTTAGGGATATCTCTGTCCCTACTCCCTTCTATGTATAGTGAGTTCCGGAAACTTGCTCTTGAAGGTTAATTACGATTATGGGATAGAGTGTCTTTTCAGGTTTTATAGGTAACATTGATAATTATGCCCACTTTTATGGCTTTTTGAAGCACCTCTGAAGTATTGACTATGCTTTTGTTTCGCCCCTTTTTTGTTCAGTATGTTTTCTTTGCAGCAAATTATTTTCTCCTTACTAGAAGAGGGGGTTTAGCTTCTTCTTTCTTGTCTATACTAATTAAGTTCATCCTTTTTCCAGTTATGGTTTGGAGAAGAAAGTGTCTTTTTAGTACTTGAAGAAGAATTTAGAAAGAAAGAATTTTTTTTTTTTTTTTTTTTGCAGATTTTGGATTTGACGAGAATCTCTATAGTGTTCTGGAGGTGAATAAAACCAGCTATCAGAAATGTAATGAGAAAGATTTCATGACAAGTATAACAAGAGGTGGGTGAGATTGTGTTTGAAATGAAAGAAGCAAGGCCATAATACTTCATCAGTGGCAGAGGCTTCTGCTTTCAAGGAGTGAAAGTTGGTGTCCATGTTGAAGATAAAACATCAGCTCCGGCACCCTCTCTCCAGGGAAAAGCAGTTCTTCATCAAATTCTTGGAGCCAAAATTTTCTGCCTATGCTGGCTACTACAGTGTTGTTGATCTTTCTTTCCAATTACTAATATCAGTCAGATGAAATGGAATATCTTTCCAAAGACTTCTGGTCCGAGGAGAATCAAACAAAACAATAATGAAAATGACCTTTATCCCAAAAACTTTCCATTACAGATATCATTGTGAAATACAGGTGCCGGACGTCTAATTTCATACCAAAACAGATTTCAAACTGTCGTGGGAGAAAGTGGAAATAACATTCAAGCCATGTTCTTCTATATCAGCTAAATTCTTCCTATTTTTTTCCAACATTCTGCAAACGTTTGATTTTTAACAACAGCAGGTGTTCTAGAATCAAAATAAACAGTCACACAAGATTCACCAAACGGATCTGTTTGGAAACATTAAGTGTGATTATCGACCATTCCAATTTTGTGAGATAGTTGTAGTCTGGTCATGTTAAAATCTGCTCATAACTGGCGCCAAGTTTCTTGCTTCAAACTTTAGAGTTCTGTGATTATAGATACATACGAATTTGAAATGCATGTGGTGGTAGTGCATCAGCCTTATTATCAAGAAAGACCAGTGCATTAGCCTCGTTATCAAGAAAGACTAAGTTTTGGTGGGAGAAAGAGTGGTGAAAATGAAGGGTTTGAAGATAATACTTGCCTGCCCGGTGCTGCTGATGGTAACAGTTCTGAACACAAAGAGCAGGCAGCCAGTTCCACACAGGGTTGGAGGAGGAATATTTACTTGGAAACCAAATGTTCACTTCACTGATTGGGCAATTCGTCAGCAGTCCTACGTGGGTGACTGCCCCTGTAAGTTCTATCATTGTGATTCAACCTTTATCTTCCTGGAAAGCCCTTCATTTTTCTCTTTTTTTTTTTTTCCATTCCTTCTTATACTTCCGCATCTTTGATTTTTTTTTCTTTTTCTTCCAATGATTACAAATGTTGAACTGCATTGACAAAACTGAATTTCATATTTAGTTTGTGTATATTTTGGATTCAACAAGCAGCTATATACAGTTGTACAAATGAACAGGACAAGCTATTACAATTGCATTGACGAAATCTTCATCAACAACATTACGGTGGGAGTAGGGATGCGTTCAATCTCAGAGGCAAAACATTTTACTTCATAAGCTGCCGAGGCTACCGCCTTAAAGGAATGAAAGTTGCCTAATTTCCAAGAATCCCCAACTTTTCCACTGACTGCATCAAACCATTCTGGAAAGTTGATCTGCTTGTTATGGTTGCCATGGTTTTGAAATGGATACTCCTTTGAAATATTGCTGTTTCTTTTTTCCTTGGTACATGAAACAGTGGAGATTCGTTTTTAACTGGAAGTATTGTCTATAAATTTTTGCATGCTATTTTTTTTCCTACCAAAACCAACAAACTCTTTCCTGAAAAATTAAATAAGCTAGAAATATAACTCATTCTTGCCACAGAAAAGCATTACATTATATAATAGAGAAGTAATATCGAAATGGTATAGTTTTCTAAGCATCACAAACCAACAAAAGTAGTTACTCAGAAGCCACATCTAACTGGTTAAGTAACTGATACCCAAGCCCAACAGTAAATAAGAGCACAGAGCAAAGGGCAGTGGTGTAACCACTTCTCTAAACCAAACAGGAAATAGCCACTGTGAATTACCTAGTCAAGCATTCATATCTTTAGATACGTTAGGGGCTAAGCATCCAAAAAGTTTATAATCAAAATGGATGATGATTCAGAGAACAGCACATCATCATCAGAACAAGTCTGCGATAGCCCTACCTCTAAAGGTTAAATATACTTAAAAAGAGTTTCCGATCAGTTGTTGGTAAAACCAAAAGCCTATAGAAAACATGGTCCAAAGGTCTCAGCAAAAGAACATAGAATCGGAGACATTCTTGTTCAACCACGGCAGCTGCGGAACAGGTACGGCTCCAGGAGCAGTCACCCCACCATGGCTTGAGGATGTCTCAGAAGCCTCATCAAACTTCAGGAAAGTCCCCAACTGCGAAGCTGCCAAATGCGCATAGCGGATAGGAGCAACTGCAATCCAAAGTAAGATTGAAACAAACACCTTTAAGAAATGGAAATACAGAATCAAGCAAAAAACGACAAACTATTCTCTGGAGATCATGTGGGAAAATCATTAGGTAAACCAAATTAACTTGGCGTTTGAGAAAAAGCATATCATAAACACTAGGGAAGCAGCTCAACCAGAATACTTACCTACTGATATGGCAGTGGTATTTCTTTGATAACTGCATTAGAAAGAGATTACAAGGAATGCAACAGTGATTACAGCTTAAAACATTTATGAAGAAATTACAACACATGATTATACACTTACACATATGATAGAGAATGGACAAGTTCCTGCAGATCGTCGACCGAACATCCAATCTCATTTAAGAGAACATGATAATGGGTAGGCCTTGTGGTTCCCTGAACAGCGAACACAAATTATAAAAACAAACCAACATTACAATAAAAGATGAAGGGCTATACCCATGAGACACAGCAAAAGCATCGAGCACAACTTGGATGAGGAAACCAACCACAAGAGGAACTTCAATCTCAGTTGTAAATTTTCTTTCACAACAGAACATACATGACAGCCTTAAAATACAAACAATGAATTCTGGATAGAGAAGGCAAGTACAAATGTAGTTGGCAATATCTTGACCAATTAAGCGAGACAAAATTGCAAAATCAACAACCATTGATCAACTGAAACAAAATTCTAGAAAAACTTACAACCATTCCAGCATGTGCACATAGATAAAAGTCATTGTTTTGTGGATGACAAATTGTGTTGTCTATCACAGTTCCTGCATAATAATAATAATCATAATAAAAAAAAAAGATCGATTTTAACAACTATAACAGAGGTACCAGATGACATGCATCAAATAATGAGTGAGCCTCACCTGGTAGAACATTATCAGGAGATCCCTGCTGGAAAAACCTTGTATGATGACTTTTTTGTGCTACAATGACCACAAACTTGGGGTTCCAATTCTCATCAAGAAACTTGCAAGCCTATAAAGTAAACGTTAACCAGAGATGTTTTGTCCCAGGCACTATCATCTTAAGGCTGATTTATAACTAGCACAATTTTCTCACTTTTTTTGCATGAATAACTAAAAAAGAAATGCACAATTTTCAGTTCCCATGATTGAAAGGCACTACTGCATACCTCAATAATTTGACCCAGTTCAGTGTTCAAAACATGATTGAACTGTGACTCGCTAACCCCATCCCTGAGTTGAACCAAGAATAATGAGCAAGTAAGCAATATTGCATTAGCATCCGAAAAAAGTGTAACGGAAAGATCAGCAAAATAACCACAAACTAGATTACAAGAAATATGTAAAGAAATATGAATGTTAGTTAGGGCATTAGGGGGGATTTACATCATTTTAAGTCATATAGCCAGAGCAGAAAATGAGGATAATAGAAAAGGCTAAAAAATGAGAATGTTCTGAAGCATTTCAAACAGCAGGCAGAAAGGAACAAGCTAGGTTGATTAAAAGTTTAAAGGACAACTTGTACAATCTGTTAGCAGCATGAAGAGACTAACCATATCAAGTATACTTGAATATCAATACGGCATTTCTCAAGTAAAAAAGATGATTTCAAAGAGTAAATACACCCATTACTTGAAGTCAATACAAATAGAGTTTGCAACGCAGAGACGAAGCCGTGGCAATTAAGAACTAGCAAAACCAAATTTTGCATCCCTGAGTTCCCAAATAATGTGTTCTTTCAAAATGTATGATTTAGAATATTTTTGTTATATAGAATGAACGTGAGAAACAGCAAAATGTAAAATAAGAAACCTGAATATGATGATTTGAAGAGGCTTTCTCTGTCCTGAGCTTGTATAAAAGTCCAAGACAGCCTGCCTGATAACAAAGAATATACGTTAGGTACACAAACTATAAACATTATTCTCTCAAAAGTTGAAATACTACGGCATAAATGATTACCAGCAGAATAACATATTCTTATTACAACCCACCCCCATTGACGCCCCAAGCAAGAGGAGAGAAACAATAATAAGAATATAAAAAATCAATTTTCAGCAAATAACTTGTCCCTTTTTTTGGATAAACGATGTCCTTATTTTGGACAATACTTGTCCCTTCGTTAGTCAAATAACTTTAAGATTGAAACGTACCTCATAAGACCTCCATCCACCTGGTCAGACACTCGTTTGAATAGTGAATCTATCATTCCAACCTTGGGTGACTGTGTCCGAACAGATTCCCTATAACGGGAGATCGAAGGCCACTGCCTGGAGTTAACCACCTACAATTAAATACAACTAAAAAATCTCACAAAATTTGAATTACAGACAGACTGCCAATTCACATCTCTATAACTGCTTGCAATTGATGGAAACTCAAGAAACCCAATGATAAGGAATAAGATCATCCCTACCGCAGCTATTGACGGGACATCAGAGTGCCCAGGAGAGCCATGTGACACACTCATGCCAAGGATCATAGTTGGAACCCTTGAAACAACGGGGAATGAAAGTGTTTGTTCAATTTGTAACATTGAATTCAGTCCTCCGAGCTGTGAGCAGATTATGATATTAGCAGGTTTAATTATAAATAGAACAATAACCCTACAGGTTTAACTACAGAAGATTAGAACTGCAACCAGAGGAATGGCTTAAGTTAAAAAAAAAAAAAAAAATTCATTGGACGGAAGCAGACCTTTGCATTGATCTTGAGAAGCAGATTCGTAAGGTACTTGTCATTGAACCTAGTTGGAGCCATACACTGAGTGACAATGCCAAAGTGACCAAGATTCTTTCGCTTCCATGGACCTTAGAAAATTCATTGAACTTACTACGTAAGCAAACGACTTGAAGAAAAACGTGCATAGACAATGTATGAACAGATGAGTTTGTGCACACCATAAAGACCAGAATTTTTCCTATCAGGCAGCAGACAAAGAAGGAACCGCGGAGTTTTATGAGGAAGTTTAGATTTTAGCTCATCAAACATCTTCTCCACTCTACCCACAGGAGAAAGACGTCTGATCTCATTCATCTCTGTGAACACACCTAATGGACTATCTACACGCTGAAAAAGAGACATGGAAAAGAACTTTAGCCAACAAGTTGAATTCTATAACTTTGTATGTGCTGATTGACAATACCAAGACAACCAGAACAATAATTAGACAACAAACTTACAATTCCTTTCATTTCCCCGCATCTCATCAGATCCCGCACAAGTTTATTTACGTCACAACGTGCCGAGAAGTTAACAACACCCCAATCTTCAATCCTAGTTGGCTCCACAAATCTCTATGAAAGCATAACTGAACTGTTGAGAAACAAGAGATGAAGCATATATAAGATAGAAGGCTGCAAAAGCAAAGAAGCTCTTGACCTTATTGTTAAAATTCCATCGCCCATTCCATGGCAAGAAAGGCTCACCATCGCCCACTCTTATCTGTCATCAAAAGATAATGTCAATTGGCATGTAGATCTAAAAGAAGGATCATTAAAATAACCCTCAAAAACCAACATGCATGTACAACATATCAAAGAAACAAACAAAATTCAGAGAGACTAATATCATTAACCTACCAACGGAGCTGGCAGAATACGGCCTTCCACTTGGATGAAATTAGAGCTGATAGAAACACCACATGAACGGAGCATTGGTTCAGCACCATAATTACTGTTATGCAAAGCCTGCACAAAAATTTGCAACACTCATAAGTTGTAGAACAAGTGAAATGTTGAGAGTCAAAAGCATATAATAGACCTACATTAGTCAAGACACTCAGTCTTTCTTGAGGCTTCTGCCTTGATTTTTCTACCAGCGAAGCTCTTTGGAAAGTGGATAGCGCTTTGGTGTAGCGTTGCAAGGACACCAAAGTGCACAGCTATGGCATTGCAACAGGTGAACAGCAAATCATAGACAAGAATTAGTTGCTAAGCATATATCATGTAACAAAACAAAACCACAAGCACCCATTCACCTCCATAGGAACATATGTTGGCCGCTTTGGCATGCCAACATTAATGCATGGCAAATCTGCAGAATAATCCAACTGTATCTTGCAATGGGTGACAAAATATTCATAAACAGTAATCTCCACAGTCTCAGCTTCACGATTCTCATTCGTCATACTTTTCTGCTTCCATGAGAACCTGCATCATGGACACAGTACACAACAAATAAAAAATAGTAACTTTAAACTGAAGTATTACACAACATGCTAGTAGGAAAAGCTCAAAGTTAAATATTAGCCAATTTAGCACAAATCAAAGAAAAAGCACTATTGTGAGACCAGGAAACCATACATCTGATCTTTGCAGTAAAGGTCACTCAATCCGGTAATCTTGTACTCCAGATTGGATGGTCTGACTTTTACCCTCAGATTTTTAAGCACTCGTTTAGCCTATTCAGGGTTTCAAGCAATTGCGGTTTAGTAATTAATAATTGATGCAAAGAACTCTAATTCACTTGGCTAAAAAATGTCGTTATTGATAACCTTGTTCCAGTCCAGGTAGTGAGGATCTCTCATATTCTGATTGTCAAGTAAAAAATCCAATACTGGACCAGGTCGAATTATCATTGTATTTGATACATCTGAAACACAAAGCGAAACAGTAATTAAACAAACAATACCAAGCACACAAATGCAAAAGTGACGAGAGATATGGTTCCGACCAATATTCAGTGAAAGGCCTCCTTGAGTAGCTCTGAAACTTGAACGGAATCCCCTGCATCCTAGGACACCACCGCCAATGTTTGTATAATTATTTTCATCATCTTGGAAAAAAGATTGGCGAACGGGTAGGCATCCCCTATGAAAGTCATTGTGATGTCAGAATAAATATAATATCCAGGATCAAAACCTACAAGTGGAGAAAAGAATATGCAGGCACATATTTTAACTCACCGTTTTGCAGCATGCTGCCGTAAAATGATATCCAGCACCCTCAGGGCTTGTTGTGAGTTTTCTGATTCCTGTCCATACAGAGCATTTTGAATGGCTTGCATGGGAATCTTTGCGGCAAAGCTAATCTCCACGTTAAAAGTCTTTGACTGATGCATACGTCTTACTATCTTCCTTCCACGCTCTTTTGGGCTTTCATAGCCATCAGCGCTTGCATTCCTATTGTTTCTATACATAAAAAATTAATGACAATGAATGGGAGCAGCATAAATACTTCAAATCAATCTAAAGTTCACGTCAACCTGTTGGATGTAACGTCCTCAAGTACAACAGGAAACTCAAGCTTGGTACTTGGGAGAGGACCAACAGTAAATAAACTCTTCTCCCCATCATATGCAAAGTCCTTTCCAGCCACCTCATTGCTGTAGGTCTCATACAACTTATCTATCACCTTTCTTCCAACACGCTTCCCATCCACTGGGCGACCATCTTCGTAAGAAAGAGAAACCTGTTGATCCAAAATGCAAAAGAAGAAGAAACTTGCATCAATAATTTCTATTTACCAAGGAGAAAAAAAAGAGAAGCAGAGCGAAGTAAGCAATTACGTACACTGTAATGGAAGAAATGTCCATCAACACTTCCAACATTCACTTTGAAGTGATTTGTGAGAATAGATATCTTCTGCCCTTTAGATCCAAAACCTTTCCTGGCCATTGGGACACGTACAACCTTCTTTGCAGGTTCAGATTCTGATTCGTTTGGTACCGCATTGCGCGGCAAAGGCAGGGGAGGAGGAAGAGTGCCTGTTGCCCCACTTCCCTCATCCTCAGACGAGTCCATTTCCTAACCAAGATAATTTTTCTTGCATGAAAGAAAAATAAAATATAGTAAGCACTTAAGATTAGCTACAAGACAGATTCCCTAAAAAGTAGCTAATAGTATCATTTCATGGATAAAAAGATTAGCTATAACCAGGCAGAAAAAATTAATTCTTACTTTTAACTTGATAAATTAGTTATTATCAACAAAACAGAGAAAACTAAAAACAATTATCCTTGACATATCACAATTTTAAAACTCTCCTTGTATATAATTTCGTATCTAGTTCACTTAAATTAGATAGTGTTTATATATATATATATATATATATATATATGGTTTTTCTTTATAAGATTGTATTTTTTCTAACTTTAAATATCCTAAGAGAAATCAACAAAGATATATCTTTTTTTTTTAGAGAAATATAAATATAGAGGTTTAAAGAATTCAGTAAATAGAATAATAGCTTAAAAATTAGATTGAAGATTTTTGTATCCGTATCGTGTAAATTTTAAATTTCATTTATCTATAAAAAATTATGTGTTACAATTAATATGAATAAAAAAAATATGAAATATATATTTTTAATTTTATATATAATTATTATTAAAATTATAAACTACTTTTGTGTTATTTATTAATATTGTGCTTCGTGTTTCATTTATTTGTATAATGTTTATGTTATATTTTCGTGTGATATATTATCTTAACAAAGTAAAAACAAGAAAATAAGATTTTTTTTTTCTACCAACATATTCAAAATGAGATTCCTTTTTTTTAACAATATGCTCATTCGACAAAAAGGGAAACAAAGTCAATATGCTCATACGTCAAAAAAAACCAAAGTCAAAGCACCAAAACTATATAATATTTAAAAATGAGATTTTTTTTTTCTCACAAAATGCTTAAAGAACCACATGCATGCACATGAAAGACGTGTTTACAAAGGATACAAATATTACCTAAAAAGCCGAGGATCTGTAGAAAAAAAATAAAAAAGCGTATGTTGATGAATGCTGGAACTTCCACAAGAAAAAAAAAATATAGAGAAATAAGCACAAATGGTAAAATAAAAGAAAAAGAAACCCTTCAGAGTACCAAAAAAAAAGGAACCTTTGAGAATATGAGCTTGAACCCAGAGGTACCAAGGCCGGCTATGCACTAAAAAGGTTAACATGGAGAGGCAAAAAGGTGCTGCTTTTAGCATAAAAGTCAAAACTTTAACCAAATATATTGCATCATTTAAGGGGTAGAACGAAAATATACCAGAAAGCAAATACCTTTAACACATCAAGAGACAGTAAAAGACTATAGCTACAGAGGAAGAGTACATGAAGCGACAAAAAGCTTGTAAACGGAGTTAAAAATACCAACTGAAGCAAAAATGTACAGCTTTCTAATGGCTTGATGATAAGATGACAAAAAAGAAACCTTTTTTACTATAAAAGAACTGAATAATAAAATAAAATAACAAGGTTACGAAAGGTATACATCTTTCAAAATAGAAATATGCTCTACACTAACGAAAAACTACAGTTTTCAAAAATAGAAAAAAAAAAAAAAAAAACAGCTAAAAAGGTGCAAACTTGAAGCGTTTATTGAAAAACTAGAAACAAAATATGGCAACGAGCACAGATCATACTCAGAAAAGAAGAAAACCCTTGAAAAACCCACCCACTGAAGCGGCATTGCAATGAACAACGTTTAAAATTTTTCAAGAACAAAGGAGCTTTCAAAAATACCTCAAAAAACCAGTAAAAAAAGTCCAAAGATGAAAAACACAAGAGAAAAACACTGAAACCAAACAGGTTTCAGAGAAAAAAAAATACCTGAAATTTGGAGAACAAATGAAAGATAGAAACCCTAAAACTCAAAGAGACTCTCAAATACAAATCTCCTCTTATCGTTTTTTTTCTCTCGCGGAAAAAGCTATAAAGAGAGTGAAATGAACCTCCAAGGACCACCCGCCTTTGTCTTTGCCTTAATTTATATCCTTTGCATCGCGACTTACACGATTATGCTGCTTTACCACATCTGCACCGTCCACCTGCTCAATAATTTATTCATAATATGCATGAAAAGTTTTTGAATGATTAAGGTTTTTTCAATAATTATATAAGTGTTTATATTGATGCATCGTTAATATATAAATTTAATACATTATCAGTAATTAAATGATATTATTAATAAGATGAAGAAAATAATATCACCTCATTAATGTATAATTTTTTTTTTAAATTAATTTTTATATATTTATTTTAAAATTTGATATTTACTCATTAATAAAATGATTTCATTTGATTTAGTGACTATATATAAAATTTATACACTGATTATGTGTCAAATAAAAACTCATTATATAAACCTAAGATATAGGAATGGTACCAAATATATTAAAAAAGTCATTACTTTTTTATTAAAGATACCTAAAACTTTTCTAAAATAAAATGTTTGAACTAAGACAAATTAATTTTACTATCCTATAGTCGCATAGCAATAATCATTCATTAAAAAATTATTAATTGGCATAATTAATCATTTTACATAGTTATATAAAAGTTAAAATCTTTGGCAAAAATAAAATATTCAATATAGATGACTTATATTATTGACATATATGTACAATCTTAAAAAGTTATCATGTGTCATATAATAATGAATTTTATTTTATTTGATGCATTTTTAATTTGAAAATAAATTGATTATATATTTTTATTATTTATCTTAAATCATTCTTAACTAAAATTCTAATTGGATGGTTCTAGGTTAATTGAAATCTCAAAATTATGAATTTATCTACTTTAAACGATGAGGTGTGCTAAAAGAAGTAGAAATTGGATTGGGTGGAGAAGGGTGATTTGGGTAAAAAAAAATGAAAAACGAAAAGGAAAATAGTGTGAGGATCATGTACTCACAGATATAACTGTGATGTGATTTTGCGTGACACGTATGGATAGATTAAAATATCCGAAATTAAATACCATATGAAGTAATTATATAGCTTTTTATAGGAGTAGATTTTTTATTATATTAAATTTTAAATATTTTATCAACCACTTCCAATTCAATAATTAATATTGTTTAACAAAAAAATGTTGAAAAAAATTTTATCTATCCATAAATGATTTTATCCTAAAGATTTAATTTCATAAATTCTTGTTTTGGTAGACAAATTTTTTTAAAAGTATCATAGACATCCTTTTATTTTTTTTGTAGTTATCTTTATCGCATACAATTATCAAAATCAACATATTTATAATTCTTTATTGTTAATTCTCCAAATTTTTTTTCTAATAGTGGCAATATAAATGTTAGACTTATAATTATGATACTAGATGTTACATTTCTTCAAAATAGGTAAAATAATGGTAATGTTTACAAATCGGTGAAGGGAATTAAATGGATTATTAATAGTAGTGTGAAAGAGACGTTTCAACAAATAAAACCAAAATAAATTAGGTGATGTGATTTTTTTTAAAATTTCATTTAGTTCATGCTTTTATTTTTTATTTTAAATAAAAAAATTAAAATGATGAATAAATAGTATAAAAATTTAAACACTGATCAGCAAGATTTTTTTGAAAACGAAGATATTAAAAGTTATTGATAGTTATATGCATTATATTTTAATTTTAGTGATTAAAATTTAATTATAAAATAAATAAATATTAATAAAAATATATCAAAATAAGAAACAAAGACTAAATTTTTTTTAATAAAGAGAATATGAAAATAGATAGACACAATTAAAATATAAAATTTCGTGAATATTATGTTTAAATTCCTATTTTAGTCATTTTTATAAAACGTAAAAACCATAGTATATACATACAAATAGGTTTAGATGTTACTTATTTCACAGCTTAATCGAATTCCTATAGCTTCAATATTTGCTTTAAGGACTTTTAAAAAATTACATATTGATCTGCTCGATAATTTTTTTTTTAAATGCTCGATAATTGTTTCTTAATCCTTCTCAAATATATAAAAGAGTAGCGAGTGTTTTTCACGTACCTATTCTTAGGCACAACAAGCTAGTTAAAATGAGCACTTTTACTAGAGAAGTTGGTTTTGTAATTTTCTCACATCAATATTTGTTTATTTATACACTTTTATTGGGGTTAACTTAATTAATTAAAAAAAGTTTTACTTAAACATATTATAAAAGTTATATTTTTTTATAAAATAGGTCCAAATCTAGGTTTTAGGAAATGTGTCGTATGTACTGAGATTTAAAATTTACATTTATTGAATACTACTTCTTAATAATAATTGTATGAACTAATTTAATTAAATTTTTATTTCAAAATTTATATGTTTACCAAGCTCAAATATAATATAAATATATAAAACCAAAGTTTTTGGTGAAAAGGAAAAATTCAAGGTGTCTTGCATTTTAATATGTGGACCGTATTAAACAATCGACACCTTTTTTGTATTTAATCAATTTTATTTGATTTTATATAATTTTAAAATATTTCAATGCATTGATTATATTTATTTCTTTTTAAATTTTTAATTAACTTACCTCCTCCATATGTATGTAAAGTAAGAGCAAACTTTTAATCAACTATTTAATATATTCATATTTGATAAAATATGGTATTCAATCGAGTAGTTAATTTAAGCCATGTGTAAATATAAAAAACAAAAAATTTAATTGATTTTACATTATTAAGTTAATGAAATAAATTATTTCACTCTCCATATCCAATTGCTATTATTTGACCATCATTCACTCATAATATTTATTATTTTAATATTCACTTTCATTATTTTAAAGTTACCTTTTTAATTGATCTACAACATACCTTTTGTATACATAACTTTAGGTTTTTATTTTGATAAACCTAATTTTAACCATCATTTCCTAATTTTATATCTTTTTATCACCTTTCATTATCCAATTCAACATTCATTTTTCATCATTCCTTGGTCTTTGTTACTTGAAGATTCTTCTTTATTAGTCAACTATTGAATTACACTTATGAACAATACAACTTATCATCTTTTAAAAATATAACATATTTGGCTACTTATCAACTTTTTAAAAATATAATTTATTGGCTTCACCTTTTAAGTTATGTATATATCTTTAATACATTGATTTCAAAATGATTAATAGATCAAATTAATTAGAGTTAGATTTGATGTGTCAAATCAAATTAAATTTATTATACTAATTTCAAAATTTTCTCTTTCCATTTCTTCAATATAGTTTAAATACACATTATATTTGACTATTCTAATAATCAAACATAAATTACTCTTAATTTAAAATATTATTACTCTTAATTTAGTTCTTAATTTTATTTTCATAAATGAATCATTCAAAAGTTACAAATCATTTGATAATTAATTTTCAAGACCCATCCGATATAAGTAAGAGTTTTTTTTTTTTTTTTTTTGAGGATTCCTAAGAAATAGATTGCATCATTGCATTTTTTTTTAAATTTGTGATACTCTTTTTGTCATGGAGTAAAGATAGTCTTTTTTTTTTAATGATGTTATATATAGATAGATTAAATGCACAAAAGTTAATAAAGTTAATTACTATTAAAGTTTTTATCATTTTATGTTTATGTTTATATTGTTTTGGTTACTATTGTTTTTTTCTTTTTTTTATTAAAATCTTTCATATGCATGCTTTATTATAGTCGAATAATAATTTATTTAAAAAACATTTTGAGAAAAAAACTTTTTAAGTTTGGAATATACATTTTGCTTTGGAATTCAAATATTTTTTGTATTATCATAATATATTTCATAAATATGAGTTTTGAACAATTGGTTATTGAATTGGGCCTCACTTAACCTTTATTGAAAATCAATTGTTCTAAAGTTAAGTGTTTTATTTCTAATTACTATTTTTATTATTTTTTTTCAACTACTAAATATTATCTTGATTCTTGAAAATTCAAATACATTTATCGTTATTTTATGGATTTAGGTGTATAGATGAAAAGAGTTGCTATCTATGTTTAAAATATATTAGTATAATTTTTGGTGCACAACATGCATGCATGCTTACACCTTCACTTCTATCAAAATGATTTTAATTTATTTTGTATGAATCAACTATATATATAGCATATTTTAAATGTAATATGTTGATTATTTTCACTTATGTTAATATCTTTTTTTGTCGATAATTTTGTTATGGTAATTTGAGTTCAAGTTGGTTACCACCTTTTGGAAACTCTTATTGCTGTTGGTGAAACTATCTTTATAATATAAGAGTTTTTTTTTTTTTTTACTAATGTACTCTTAAAAAAAGTTTTTAATTATATGGTTAAGAAAAATTTTACAGAAATGAATGATAAGGAATACAAGTTTTAGTAAAATTTTTCTTAGGGTTAACAAATATTTTCTCTTAACTTGCTTGATAATTAATAATCCTAATATGTTTGATGAATTATAACCAATTAATTCATAAAATCACATTAATTATCATAATGTATAGATCAGTAGACTTACCGCTAGACTTTATTTTAAAAAGGCACCACCAATATTTTTTCTTTAGGTGCAACTAGTCATTTAATTGAATCTATTCCATTTTAAAAGATGTCCTAAGTTTGACTCAGATATTTTTAAAAGGTAGATTCATGTTTACAAAATTAAGATTAGATCTATGAGTTTGGTTACGTATAAGAAATGTTATAGTACCTTGTACCAATTTGATCTCCTGTTATCCAAAACTGTTAAAATTTTATCAAATAATTAGTTATTGAAAATTGTCTTAAAATTATTCCAATATGTTGGTAATAATTTTAGAGCATTCTCTTACTTCAAGAGTATTCAATGAAACTATTTGTTATGCCTTAAAGAGATTTATCGTCGGATTCATTAATATTTTATAAAATCTTTTATTTATAATATGTGGGATTTTGGAGAATCTTGATGTTAAAAATCTTTTTTTAATTCTCCAATAATTTGGTAAAATTTAGAAAGAATTTTTTACTTAAGAATTTATATAGAGATTGTTATTTACAACGCTTTTAGTAATTTCATCATTAAAGATTCAAAATCTAATTTTTATATAAACATTTTATTTTCATAAATATCTTTCAACGTGGTGGTAAGATTTTCTGTTAAAAATTATCTTTCAATATGTTGGTAAGATTTTATGAAAATTATTTCTTTTAAAAATTTTAATTTTTGTCAAAAATTAATAAAATTTTTTAATATGTTGGTAAAACCTTCTTTATAAAATTACAAAATTTCTAATAAGTCGATAAGGTTTATTTATGGAAAATTCATTTTTTCAAAAAATTTTAACTTTCTAATATGTTTGTAAAATTTTTTTGTTTAATTTTTAAAATTATTAATTATTTATTTTAAAACCCTATAATATATTAGTAATGTTTTATTTTTTATTTTTCACATTCTTTTCTAACTCAAAAAATAAATAAAATAAAATGTAAAAGTACCAAAACAATACCAAAGAAAAGTTTCTAGCTCGGCTTTAGAATACGACTTGGTAGTTTGGCTCCTCTCAAAAGAAAAAATCAACTCGGCTTGGCTCATGGCATGATTCAGCAGCTTGGCTAAAAACTAGACTCTGGAGTTTTGAGTTTTCAATACGGATTTTGAGTCGAGTTAATGGTAAACGCGCAGGTGTTGACTATTTAAAACATAATGTTTAAAATCAATTTAAAAGTTAAAAATTTTCTATTTCCTTTTCAGTTTTCTCTTTAAAAAAACATATATATCTTTCTCTCTCTAAGTTCTCAAATGAACAAAGCCAAGCTTCAAGCCAATGTAAAAATCGGTGGCCGTTTGTTGCTACCATCATCGCACGCTGCCATTGGTCGTCACTCACCGTCATTGGAATCATTCCAAAAGATCTCCACAAGCTCCTTTCGGCCTTTTCTCCCTCTTTCTGAAATTAGTTTCCTTTGAAAAGGTCTAAAACCTCTTAGATTGTAGTTGAAGCTGCGACCCCGTTCAAAATTCTTTCACTGTTCGATTAAGTTGATCCTTATATATGCCTGTCTCCATCCCTTACTCTATACTTTTACCGTTTTCGATCTCCAAAATCTCATCTCGATCGTTGCAGACCACTATTGTCGTACCTTTTTCTGTCACTGGTGTTCTACTTGCCTATTATGGGTTCTATGATTGTATGTATCATTGCCGAATTCCTAGATGATTTTGCTTGTGTCAATGTTTAATTTGTTGTGGTTTTGTGTTTGCTCTCCTATACTGTGGTTGGTATTGTGAATATTTGCTGAAATTGTTGGCAGGTTTATGGTGGCAAAAGAGAAACTCGGTGGTGGGTGAAATTGATGCTTATAAGGGCATGAGGTCTCAACTAGAACTGTTGTGGACTGTCGCAACCAACTTCTGTGATATGGGTTATTTCCAATGGTTTAGGGAATGTGGTGACAATAGGTAGTCTAGTGGTTATATGTGTTAGAGGTTTGTGATTTTACTAAGGGAATTGAAGTTGAATGGAATTGACAGGGAAGGCCTTCGATTGGTTCTTACGATGGTGACAGTGTACATGGTGTGTGGGGTGATGAAGGTGGTATGATTTTTGGTGACTAGTGAATAGGTATGAAGACTTGGTACGAGGGACTTGCTGGAGCTTGCTTGGATTTTGTTGGTGGGGTGGTTCTTACTCGATTTTTCTATGTGATTTCCTCTAATTTTCTCCGTGTCTTTGTTTTTGTTCATTAGAACATTATTTATTGAAAAAACTAGAAGAGCTTTATCAAGATTAAAATTTTTTAAAAAAAATAACATAACTTAATTTTAAACTGTTTCATACGAGAATCGTCACTGAATAAGCTTTCAAATTTTTTTTTTTAATAATCAGAAAAACATGATAAGAATGGCAAAATTAAATAAATTGACATAACTAAGGATAATCAACAAATAATAAAAATCACATAAAATTAAACAAAATAATAAATAATATATATATACAGATAAATGCAATGAAAATAGAAAGACAAAAGAAATAAAAATAAGAATAAAATATAAAATTTTTCAATTAGGCTTAAATCGAGACTAAATTCGATTAGTTCGGGCTTTGGACTAAATTGGATGTCCACAAGAATCATAACCTATATATTATAAATCTACATCTTTGTTTCTATTATTTTAATTTATTTTGTATGAATCAACTATGTTAGCCTTGAATTGATCCTTATTTTAAAATGATAAAATAATAAATTAAATAAGCTTGATCAAGATTTTGAAAAAGATTTATTTAGTACATGTTTTTAAGTTTTATATTTTGGTACTAAATAAATAATATGTTTTTCAAAGTATAAATAAACCTGTCTTTGTTTTCATATTTCTCAAACCAAATCTATCTTTAAAGATTATTTATTTGAGCTTAAATGAAAGTTTAATTGTTGTTTTTAAAGTAAACTTATTCATTTTGAACTTAATATAATTTTGATAAT
Source organism: Durio zibethinus (assembly GCF_047325235.1). NCBI lineage: Eukaryota > Viridiplantae > Streptophyta > Magnoliopsida > Malvales > Malvaceae > Durio > Durio zibethinus. Next base: position 3,155,606 of record NC_143167.1, read on the forward strand.
ATTTTTTTTAAGAAATAGATTAACTTAGGAAAGTTGTTTTAGAAGAACAAAGTTTTCTAACATTAAACTTGTTTTATTTTTCTGTATTAATTCACAAAGTTTTAATATTTGAATTTTATATGGTTGGAAAGCTCTTTGAGTCTACTTTCTAATGGATCAAACAAAATCAAAATCCAAATTTTTTAAGAAAATATTTTGAATTTTTATTAAACACTTTGTAGTTATGTAAAAACTGCACAATGAGTAATTTTAAAAATTCACTATAATTTGTACACAATGAATTAGGTAATGAATTTTAGATAGAAAAGCCCTTTAAGTCTGGTTTGTAAATCTTCAAACTGTTTGTGATTTGGATTTGTATAGCTCAAGATATGATTAAATTAGTGAGTATAGTACAAAACAAGAGTCAACCAGCTAGCCATGGACATGATTGATCCCCTTAAGAAGGGATCGATTGATTTTTCTTATAGAATGTAGGTTTGTGCTCGTGCATGAAAAATGGATCAATCACCCTTTTGAACCAATCGATCCCTTACATAAAGGGATCGATCGGGTAGGCTATTTTTAAGCCCAAATTGGTTCAAAACATGAACCAATCAATTCCCTCATGGAAGGGATCAATCGAGTCATGCCCAGAATAAGTCTAACGGTTAGTTTCTCGAGCATTCAGTGGCTATTTTCTTCTCTTAAGCATCCGTAATGGCTAGCTTTTCATTTTCTCTATATATTAGCTATTCCAACACGCCAAGAAAGTTGATGAAGCAAGAGAGCAAGTGCTAACAAGTTATATTTTCATTTTCTGTTAGAATCAAGAGATTTTAGAGCTTAAGTTCAATATCCTTTGTATTTTTTGTAGCCAAAATATTGTTGTTCTTCATTCATCACATTTTCTTATACTTCATTAGGCAAACACTTAGCCTTTGAGATGTGTTTTAAGTTTGCATTGTTATTAAATGATTTTGTAATCAAAATGTGAGGTATCCTTTTGAATTTGTGGGATTGAGAGGTTACGACTTAGCCTAAAAAGTAGAAAGTATAAACTTTCTATCTCTAAGCTTTAGTGAGAAAAAGGTAGGATTGTAATTTTAATTTAAGTATTATAGATTGAATCCTTGGTGTGGACAACCAAGAGAGAGGACGTAGGTGCCTTGTGGAAAATGACCGAACCTCTATAAATTTTTATATTTGATTTCTCTATCCTTATCTCTTTATTTAGATTGTAGGTCATAATTGCTTATAGTTCATCAATTCATTATTGTTTGCATCATATTGTGATATTAGTTTTAATTTTTATTCAATTATATTGAAATCATTTGTTTTGAAAGAATTTGAAGAAATTCAATTCACTCCCTCTTTGATCACCATCTCACCTATAAAGCTAACAAGCTATATATGTAACATATTTTAAATGTAATATGTTGATTGTTTTCACTTAAGTTGAGATCTTTTTTATCGATAATTTTGTTATGGTAATTTGAGTTCGAGTTTGTGACTTCTTTTTGGGAACTTTTATTGATGTTGGTTAAATTTTCTTTATAACATAAGAGTTTGTTTTTTACTAATATACTCTTCAAAAAAAAAGTTTTTGAATATAGGGTTAAGAAAAATTTTACACAAATGAATGATATGGAATACTAGTTTTAAGAAATTTATTGTGATGGTTAACAAATATTTTCTCGTAACTTTGCTTGATAATTAATAATCCTAATGTGTTTGATGAGTCATAAACAATTAATTCATGAACCACATTAATAATCATAACTTGTATATCATAGGTTTTCATCTTTATTTCTAATAAAATATTATTTAAATGGGTTTTTGAAAATTTTAAAACTTTACAAAAAATTTGGTCTCTTATAAGATATAAAAAACATGTAGTATCGATTAGAAAATTAAAGTATTTAAAACACAAATAACTTAATTGAAATAGTTAATAGAATAAAAATGGTATATGCATTAATACATAATAATTACTCTACTTTTATTCCTTTCGAAAATATATATGTTATTTTGTTGAAGGTCAAAGATAAAAAAAATTCAATCTTATCGGTTAAATTATAATTTTATAATAAAAAAGTTAAATTTGCATATAAAATTATTAGGTTTATATATCATTAGATTTAATTTTTTTAGAATACTATTACACATATATTTACTACTCATATTATTAAAATTAGATTTTTAGCTAAATATATGATAATGGGAATATAAATTTTTGTTAATAGTATAGTGTTTTTAAAATAAACATGCTAATTTTTTGTAAGTAATAATAGTATTTGTAAGAAAAAATATAAAACAATTGCTTGCCCCATGTATAACATGAGTTTAAAATTAATATTGATTAATCATTCTATCTAATTAAGAAGCCTAATGGGTTTGTGACACTCATCAACTTTTTTTTATTCATGGAAAGAAAATTTGAACATGTTCTTTCAATAAAAGTAGCATATATCGATGGATCAATTGACTGAGCCAAATGTCGACCAATTTTTAAACGTAAATAATAATAATGTAATTTGATTTCATCCACGGTATACGTATGATTTTACCAAATTCATAATAGTTTTGTCAAGGAGTCTCTTTTTAACAAGTTTCCAAGGGTGGTGTTTTTGCTGGTATACATACCTTAAGGTTTTAATATGAGTTCTGTCATCTGTATCAATTAAATTCGAGGGGACAGACTTATGTTGACAATCTGTAATTGTTTTGTGGTACACTGGCAAGTGACACTCCTTTTCCGATGCTGTTCTTTGCTTGGATGGCCTTGTCTTTACTTGGTAATTGATATTATAGGGTGACAAGATACGGAGACGTGACGAGTGGTCCAAGTGGATTCCAGCTAGTTCGAAGACAACATTGTCATCAGAACCTCAGGCAACTCAGTACCAACTTGAAGAGAATGCCACTGATTCATGTGGAAATGGTGATGTGAATGAAGATAATTGAAGGAACACTTCTGAAGAAAATGATAAATTTACATTGCATGGTGGGAGCTTGGAGCGTGTTTCAGCTGTGGCCAATCCTATGGAAGTAACACGTAAAAATAACAGAAAACATGCAGTTGCGCAAGTTCTATTAAATTGTGAGAAATGAGCATTCTATGGTGGAAATGAACAGCAAATTAATTGCTGATTCCCACATTAAATTCTAAGATGTCGAACAGTTACAAAGAGTTGAGTCTGTAAGGTTTACTGACAATAAAGCTGAAAGTATGGAATTATTATCAGATGTAACAATACAAAATGTTGCTGACGTATCAAATGATTTCGCACACACATTTATGCTTGATGAAGAGCTAGAGCTCGAGCAAAAAGCACTAAAGAATCTTTCAGCACTTAAAAGGTACTAGATTGTTTTTGTATTTAATTCGTTTGAGCTAGGGAAATTTCGACTTTCTGTTTAAAGGCAAGTTTTAAACACCTAGATGCTAATAACCTTCCCTTCAATTCTGAATGGCATTTTTTGTTCAGAATGGATGATGAAGATGACGAGATGGTTATCAACGATCAGGATGTTCAGAGACTTGTGATTGTTACCCAGGTAATGTGGTACTGCTTTGTATGAATTCTCTTTTTGCGTTGTTAATTGTTATTGTTATACTTCATGTTTAAAGATTGGGTCGTTGCAATAGCTTCAAGGGATCTTCTAACTTCTAAGTTTATGTATTTACTTGCTAATTCAAGATAGTTGGTCTGATATCATGACATTCCAATAGTATCATATTGATTGTCTGATGTCATGAGAAAATGATAAGAATGTCAGACTTTACTTTGAAATGAATGGAAATACAATTCAAAAAGAATATATATATATATATATATATATATATATATATATAATACCCCATCTAAATCTGTTATTTCGTAGACATCACATTTATGAAGCATGTACGTGCATAATGTAATACTTCCATGTTGTGCAGTTGAAGCAATGTAAACTTATTCAAGAGGGCAGTGTTCTTTCCCAATTGCAAATAGAAAGATAACCATTTTCTTCACATCAGCAATAATTTCGAATTTAGAGACATTAAGATAGGACATTCTGGCCCACTACTCTTGCATCTCTTTTCTTCCAATTTCTTCTGATATTCTTATTTTTTATTGAGACTGGTATGTTCTCTCTCGGTTTTTAGGTTACGCCGTGATCACGCATTTTGTTTGGATCATGTTTTACTCATATTAAACACTCGAATGTTTCTGTTTTTCTTCTGATGGCACGTACTTATTTCTTCTGATGTGCAGAATAGTGGGACAGGTGACGGACCAAAAGCTGGTGCGAAAGATTCAAAGTCCATATCCAGTGAGCTTGCTGTTGTGATAAATGATGGTCTTTACTTCCATGAACAGGTCAAGGGACAAGCTTTTCTAATTTACTTAAAACTGTGTTATGGTACATATTTATAAGTTGCGTCTTTTTCTGTAATCTAATTACTTGCTGGTGACCGTTATGAACAGGAGCTGAAAATTAAACGATTTAGTCGTAGAAAGAATAACTCTATTTATGAGAATAAAGATGGAAATCCAAGGTCTCCAAGGAGTGCATCGGGAGTATCAAATTCGAAGATAGGTGAAAACGCCGCGGGGAGCAGTAGTCTTGTGGAGTCTGGAGGAAAAAGTTCCTGAAGGAAGCAAAATAAAGGTTTCTCAAGGCAACATTCATTCCAGAAGCAGAGAATTTTCTCCAGCAACTTAAAGAATCATGGAACCAGTCACAACTCAATTTCAATAATATCAGAAAGTCCACCAAGTAATTCGGTTGGATATTTCTTTGGTTCTACTCCTCCAGATAGTTATGGGTTAGTTCTAAGTGATCGTTTCCTCATTTTAAATATCATGAGTAACTGAGGTTCTTTTGGCTTGTTTTCTAATAGTAGAACTTTTTCTTGCTTTTGAGTGCAAGAATACAGATTACTGCCGGTTTCAAATATACATGAAACCTAATTTATTTGACTAGACTTTAAGGTTTTCCGTAGTTAATGGATGTCTAAGCATTTTTTACAGCTCTAGGCCGCCTTCCAAGTTGAGCTGTTCACCACATGGAACTCTTTCTAGCAGTCCACCAGTTGGTTCCTTGCCAAAGTCATTTCCACCTTTTCAGCATCCAAGTCATCAGCGGTTAGAAGAAAATGATTTCAAGCAACAGAAGTAAGGGATGGTGGATTTTTTCTCTAATATATGTATGTATTTTTGTATACTTTTGCACAGTTCCACATATAACTTCATGACATCGTCAGATTTTTGTTGTACCTAAAACAGACTTTCTTTGTGGTCTGTGCTAGAGCCCTTCTGCATGTACTTGTACTTGCTCAGAGAGGTATATAGGGATGGAGAGAATGAGAATGAGCACTTGAAAAGCAGAGTTGGCTAATTCAGTTGTTTTTACATTCAGTTACTTAAAGTTTCATAAGCGCTGCCTGAGTGACAGGAAGAAGTTGGGAATTGGTTGCAGTGAGGTGGACTTTCTTTCAGAACTTTCTAAGTTATTAAATAACTGTTTTACATGAAATGAAAGATCAACTATTGCACAACTAACTTCTATTGTTTAATTGATTCTCATGTCTAGGTAAGTTCTACTAAAAGTATTTACTCTTGTACCTCTTTTTGAATTTTGTCTTTGTTTTGTATTAGTACTCAGTCATCTTAGTCACACAAGAAATAGGTTGTGTGGTGTGCTTTCATCTTTTACCTCCCCATTATGTCATTTGTAAGTGAAGAAAATTGAATATAGTTTAAAGTATTACCGTCAAAATTCTGTTGTCTGCATAGATCTTTATGTATTTTAAAAAACTGAATGGTCTTTCTTCTGCTTCCCATCTGTTTGCGGATGTTTCTTTGTTCTCTGTTGCTAACCATTATAAACCCAGCAAATGTACGTCACCTGAGCATTTGCATATTTTTTTTTCGAAATATAAAGGTTTCCTTTGCATGCATTTTCACTAGATGTATGGAAATAGAACTTTTTTCCTGGTGGCCCCTGGTTTTGCATGCAGGAAATGAATTCACTGTACAGGTTTTGGTGATATTTCCTTAGGGATATCTCTGTCCCTACTCCCTTCTATGTATAGTGAGTTCCGGAAACTTGCTCTTGAAGGTTAATTACGATTATGGGATAGAGTGTCTTTTCAGGTTTTATAGGTAACATTGATAATTATGCCCACTTTTATGGCTTTTTGAAGCACCTCTGAAGTATTGACTATGCTTTTGTTTCGCCCCTTTTTTGTTCAGTATGTTTTCTTTGCAGCAAATTATTTTCTCCTTACTAGAAGAGGGGGTTTAGCTTCTTCTTTCTTGTCTATACTAATTAAGTTCATCCTTTTTCCAGTTATGGTTTGGAGAAGAAAGTGTCTTTTTAGTACTTGAAGAAGAATTTAGAAAGAAAGAATTTTTTTTTTTTTTTTTTTTTGCAGATTTTGGATTTGACGAGAATCTCTATAGTGTTCTGGAGGTGAATAAAACCAGCTATCAGAAATGTAATGAGAAAGATTTCATGACAAGTATAACAAGAGGTGGGTGAGATGTGTTTGAAATGAAAGAAGCAAGGCCATAATACTTCATCAGTGGCAGAGGCTTCTGCTTTCAAGGAGTGAAAGTTGGTGTCCATGTTGAAGATATAACATCAGCTCCGGCACCCTCTCTCCAGGGAAAAGCAGTTCTTCATCAAATTCTTGGAGCCAAAATTTTCTGCCGATGCTGGCGACTACAGTGTTGTTGATCTTTCTTTCCAATTACTAATATCAGTCAGATGAAATGGAATATCTTTCCAAAGACTTCTGGTCCGAGGAGAATCAAACAAAACAATAATGAAAATGACCTTTATCCCAAAAACTTTCCATTACAGATATCATTGTGAATTACAGGTGCCGGACGTCTAATTTCATACCAAAACAGATTTCAAACTGTCGTGGGAGAAAGTGGAAATAACATTCAAGCCATGTTCTTCTATATCAGCTAAATTCTTCCTATTTTTTTCCAACATTCTGCAAACGTTTGATTTTTAACAACAGCAGGTGTTCTAGAATCAAAATAAACAGTCACACAAGATTCACCAAACGGATCTGTTTGGAAACATTAAGTGTGATTATCGACCATTCCAATTTTGTGAGATAGTTGTAGTCTGGTCATGTTAAAATCTGCTCATAACTGGCGCCAAGTTTCTTGCTTCAAACTTTAGAGTTCTGTGATTATAGATACATACGAATTTGAAATGCATGTGGTGGTAGTGCATCAGCCTTATTATCAAGAAAGACCAGTGCATTAGCCTCGTTATCAAGAAAGACTAAGTTTTGGTGGGAGAAAGAGTGGTGAAAATGAAGGGTTTGAAGATAATACTTGCCTGCCCGGTGCTGCTGATGGTAACAGTTCTGAACACAAAGAGCAGGCAGCCAGTTCCACACAGGGTTGGAGGAGGAATATTTACTTGGAAACCAAATGTTCACTTCACTGATTGGGCAATTCGTCAGCAGTCCTACGTGGGTGACTGCCCCTGTAAGTTCTATCATTGTGATTCAACCTTTATCTTCCTGGAAAGCCCTTCATTTTTCTCTTTTTTTTTTTTTCCATTCCTTCTTATACTTCCGCATCTTTGATTTTTTTTTCTTTTTCTTCCAATGATTACAAATGTTGAACTGCATTGACAAAACTGAATTTCATATTTAGTTTGTGTATATTTTGGATTCAACAAGCAGCTATATACAGTTGTACAAATGAACAGGACAAGCTATTACAATTGCATTGACGAAATCTTCATCAACAACATTACGGTGGGAGTAGGGATGCGTTCAATCTCAGAGGCAAAACATTTTACTTCATAAGCTGCCGAGGCTACCGCCTTAAAGGAATGAAAGTTGCCTAATTTCCAAGAATCCCCAACTTTTCCACTGACTGCATCAAACCATTCTGGAAAGTTGATCTGCTTGTTATGGTTGCCATGGTTTTGAAATGGATACTCCTTTGAAATATTGCTGTTTCTTTTTTCCTTGGTACATGAAACAGTGGAGATTCGTTTTTAACTGGAAGTATTGTCTATAAATTTTTGCATGCTATTTTTTTTCCTACCAAAACCAACAAACTCTTTCCTGAAAAATTAAATAAGCTAGAAATATAACTCATTCTTGCCACAGAAAAGCATTACATTATATAATAGAGAAGTAATATCGAAATGGTATAGTTTTCTAAGCATCACAAACCAACAAAAGTAGTTACTCAGAAGCCACATCTAACTGGTTAAGTAACTGATACCCAAGCCCAACAGTAAATAAGAGCACAGAGCAAAGGGCAGTGGTGTAACCACTTCTCTAAACCAAACAGGAAATAGCCACTGTGAATTACCTAGTCAAGCATTCATATCTTTAGATACGTTAGGGGCTAAGCATCCAAAAAGTTTATAATCAAAATGGATGATGATTCAGAGAACAGCACATCATCATCAGAACAAGTCTGCGATAGCCCTACCTCTAAAGGTTAAATATACTTAAAAAGAGTTTCCGATCAGTTGTTGGTAAAACCAAAAGCCTATAGAAAACATGGTCCAAAGGTCTCAGCAAAAGAACATAGAATCGGAGACATTCTTGTTCAACCACGGCAGCTGCGGAACAGGTACGGCTCCAGGAGCAGTCACCCCACCATGGCTTGAGGATGTCTCAGAAGCCTCATCAAACTTCAGGAAAGTCCCCAACTGCGAAGCTGCCAAATGCGCATAGCGGATAGGAGCAACTGCAATCCAAAGTAAGATTGAAACAAACACCTTTAAGAAATGGAAATACAGAATCAAGCAAAAAACGACAAACTATTCTCTGGAGATCATGTGGGAAAATCATTAGGTAAACCAAATTAACTTGGCGTTTGAGAAAAAGCATATCATAAACACTAGGGAAGCAGCTCAACCAGAATACTTACCTACTGATATGGCAGTGGTATTTCTTTGATAACTGCATTAGAAAGAGATTACAAGGAATGCAACAGTGATTACAGCTTAAAACATTTATGAAGAAATTACAACACATGATTATACACTTACACATATGATAGAGAATGGACAAGTTCCTGCAGATCGTCGACCGAACATCCAATCTCATTTAAGAGAACATGATAATGGGTAGGCCTTGTGGTTCCCTGAACAGCGAACACAAATTATAAAAACAAACCAACATTACAATAAAAGATGAAGGGCTATACCCATGAGACACAGCAAAAGCATCGAGCACAACTTGGATGAGGAAACCAACCACAAGAGGAACTTCAATCTCAGTTGTAAATTTTCTTTCACAACAGAACATACATGACAGCCTTAAAATACAAACAATGAATTCTGGATAGAGAAGGCAAGTACAAATGTAGTTGGCAATATCTTGACCAATTAAGCGAGACAAAATTGCAAAATCAACAACCATTGATCAACTGAAACAAAATTCTAGAAAAACTTACAACCATTCCAGCATGTGCACATAGATAAAAGTCATTGTTTTGTGGATGACAAATTGTGTTGTCTATCACAGTTCCTGCATAATAATAATAATCATAATAAAAAAAAAAGATCGATTTTAACAACTATAACAGAGGTACCAGATGACATGCATCAAATAATGAGTGAGCCTCACCTGGTAGAACATTATCAGGAGATCCCTGCTGGAAAAACCTTGTATGATGACTTTTTTGTGCTACAATGACCACAAACTTGGGGTTCCAATTCTCATCAAGAAACTTGCAAGCCTATAAAGTAAACGTTAACCAGAGATGTTTTGTCCCAGGCACTATCATCTTAAGGCTGATTTATAACTAGCACAATTTTCTCACTTTTTTTGCATGAATAACTAAAAAAGAAATGCACAATTTTCAGTTCCCATGATTGAAAGGCACTACTGCATACCTCAATAATTTGACCCAGTTCAGTGTTCAAAACATGATTGAACTGTGACTCGCTAACCCCATCCCTGAGTTGAACCAAGAATAATGAGCAAGTAAGCAATATTGCATTAGCATCCGAAAAAAGTGTAACGGAAAGATCAGCAAAATAACCACAAACTAGATTACAAGAAATATGTAAAGAAATATGAATGTTAGTTAGGGCATTAGGGGGGATTTACATCATTTTAAGTCATATAGCCAGAGCAGAAAATGAGGATAATAGAAAAGGCTAAAAAATGAGAATGTTCTGAAGCATTTCAAACAGCAGGCAGAAAGGAACAAGCTAGGTTGATTAAAAGTTTAAAGGACAACTTGTACAATCTGTTAGCAGCATGAAGAGACTAACCATATCAAGTATACTTGAATATCAATACGGCATTTCTCAAGTAAAAAAGATGATTTCAAAGAGTAAATACACCCATTACTTGAAGTCAATACAAATAGAGTTTGCAACGCAGAGACGAAGCCGTGGCAATTAAGAACTAGCAAAACCAAATTTTGCATCCCTGAGTTCCCAAATAATGTGTTCTTTCAAAATGTATGATTTAGAATATTTTTGTTATATAGAATGAACGTGAGAAACAGCAAAATGTAAAATAAGAAACCTGAATATGATGATTTGAAGAGGCTTTCTCTGTCCTGAGCTTGTATAAAAGTCCAAGACAGCCTGCCTGATAACAAAGAATATACGTTAGGTACACAAACTATAAACATTATTCTCTCAAAAGTTGAAATACTACGGCATAAATGATTACCAGCAGAATAACATATTCTTATTACAACCCACCCCCATTGACGCCCCAAGCAAGAGGAGAGAAACAATAATAAGAATATAAAAAATCAATTTTCAGCAAATAACTTGTCCCTTTTTTTGGATAAACGATGTCCTTATTTTGGACAATACTTGTCCCTTCGTTAGTCAAATAACTTTAAGATTGAAACGTACCTCATAAGACCTCCATCCACCTGGTCAGACACTCGTTTGAATAGTGAATCTATCATTCCAACCTTGGGTGACTGTGTCCGAACAGATTCCCTATAACGGGAGATCGAAGGCCACTGCCTGGAGTTAACCACCTACAATTAAATACAACTAAAAAATCTCACAAAATTTGAATTACAGACAGACTGCCAATTCACATCTCTATAACTGCTTGCAATTGATGGAAACTCAAGAAACCCAATGATAAGGAATAAGATCATCCCTACCGCAGCTATTGACGGGACATCAGAGTGCCCAGGAGAGCCATGTGACACACTCATGCCAAGGATCATAGTTGGAACCCTTGAAACAACGGGGAATGAAAGTGTTTGTTCAATTTGTAACATTGAATTCAGTCCTCCGAGCTGTGAGCAGATTATGATATTAGCAGGTTTAATTATAAATAGAACAATAACCCTACAGGTTTAACTACAGAAGATTAGAACTGCAACCAGAGGAATGGCTTAAGTTAAAAAAAAAAAAAAAAATTCATTGGACGGAAGCAGACCTTTGCATTGATCTTGAGAAGCAGATTCGTAAGGTACTTGTCATTGAACCTAGTTGGAGCCATACACTGAGTGACAATGCCAAAGTGACCAAGATTCTTTCGCTTCCATGGACCTTAGAAAATTCATTGAACTTACTACGTAAGCAAACGACTTGAAGAAAAACGTGCATAGACAATGTATGAACAGATGAGTTTGTGCACACCATAAAGACCAGAATTTTTCCTATCAGGCAGCAGACAAAGAAGGAACCGCGGAGTTTTATGAGGAAGTTTAGATTTTAGCTCATCAAACATCTTCTCCACTCTACCCACAGGAGAAAGACGTCTGATCTCATTCATCTCTGTGAACACACCTAATGGACTATCTACACGCTGAAAAAGAGACATGGAAAAGAACTTTAGCCAACAAGTTGAATTCTATAACTTTGTATGTGCTGATTGACAATACCAAGACAACCAGAACAATAATTAGACAACAAACTTACAATTCCTTTCATTTCCCCGCATCTCATCAGATCCCGCACAAGTTTATTTACGTCACAACGTGCCGAGAAGTTAACAACACCCCAATCTTCAATCCTAGTTGGCTCCACAAATCTCTATGAAAGCATAACTGAACTGTTGAGAAACAAGAGATGAAGCATATATAAGATAGAAGGCTGCAAAAGCAAAGAAGCTCTTGACCTTATTGTTAAAATTCCATCGCCCATTCCATGGCAAGAAAGGCTCACCATCGCCCACTCTTATCTGTCATCAAAAGATAATGTCAATTGGCATGTAGATCTAAAAGAAGGATCATTAAAATAACCCTCAAAAACCAACATGCATGTACAACATATCAAAGAAACAAACAAAATTCAGAGAGACTAATATCATTAACCTACCAACGGAGCTGGCAGAATACGGCCTTCCACTTGGATGAAATTAGAGCTGATAGAAACACCACATGAACGGAGCATTGGTTCAGCACCATAATTACTGTTATGCAAAGCCTGCACAAAAATTTGCAACACTCATAAGTTGTAGAACAAGTGAAATGTTGAGAGTCAAAAGCATATAATAGACCTACATTAGTCAAGACACTCAGTCTTTCTTGAGGCTTCTGCCTTGATTTTTCTACCAGCGAAGCTCTTTGGAAAGTGGATAGCGCTTTGGTGTAGCGTTGCAAGGACACCAAAGTGCACAGCTATGGCATTGCAACAGGTGAACAGCAAATCATAGACAAGAATTAGTTGCTAAGCATATATCATGTAACAAAACAAAACCACAAGCACCCATTCACCTCCATAGGAACATATGTTGGCCGCTTTGGCATGCCAACATTAATGCATGGCAAATCTGCAGAATAATCCAACTGTATCTTGCAATGGGTGACAAAATATTCATAAACAGTAATCTCCACAGTCTCAGCTTCACGATTCTCATTCGTCATACTTTTCTGCTTCCATGAGAACCTGCATCATGGACACAGTACACAACAAATAAAAAATAGTAACTTTAAACTGAAGTATTACACAACATGCTAGTAGGAAAAGCTCAAAGTTAAATATTAGCCAATTTAGCACAAATCAAAGAAAAAGCACTATTGTGAGACCAGGAAACCATACATCTGATCTTTGCAGTAAAGGTCACTCAATCCGGTAATCTTGTACTCCAGATTGGATGGTCTGACTTTTACCCTCAGATTTTTAAGCACTCGTTTAGCCTATTCAGGGTTTCAAGCAATTGCGGTTTAGTAATTAATAATTGATGCAAAGAACTCTAATTCACTTGGCTAAAAAATGTCGTTATTGATAACCTTGTTCCAGTCCAGGTAGTGAGGATCTCTCATATTCTGATTGTCAAGTAAAAAATCCAATACTGGACCAGGTCGAATTATCATTGTATTTGATACATCTGAAACACAAAGCGAAACAGTAATTAAACAAACAATACCAAGCACACAAATGCAAAAGTGACGAGAGATATGGTTCCGACCAATATTCAGTGAAAGGCCTCCTTGAGTAGCTCTGAAACTTGAACGGAATCCCCTGCATCCTAGGACACCACCGCCAATGTTTGTATAATTATTTTCATCATCTTGGAAAAAAGATTGGCGAACGGGTAGGCATCCCCTATGAAAGTCATTGTGATGTCAGAATAAATATAATATCCAGGATCAAAACCTACAAGTGGAGAAAAGAATATGCAGGCACATATTTTAACTCACCGTTTTGCAGCATGCTGCCGTAAAATGATATCCAGCACCCTCAGGGCTTGTTGTGAGTTTTCTGATTCCTGTCCATACAGAGCATTTTGAATGGCTTGCATGGGAATCTTTGCGGCAAAGCTAATCTCCACGTTAAAAGTCTTTGACTGATGCATACGTCTTACTATCTTCCTTCCACGCTCTTTTGGGCTTTCATAGCCATCAGCGCTTGCATTCCTATTGTTTCTATACATAAAAAATTAATGACAATGAATGGGAGCAGCATAAATACTTCAAATCAATCTAAAGTTCACGTCAACCTGTTGGATGTAACGTCCTCAAGTACAACAGGAAACTCAAGCTTGGTACTTGGGAGAGGACCAACAGTAAATAAACTCTTCTCCCCATCATATGCAAAGTCCTTTCCAGCCACCTCATTGCTGTAGGTCTCATACAACTTATCTATCACCTTTCTTCCAACACGCTTCCCATCCACTGGGCGACCATCTTCGTAAGAAAGAGAAACCTGTTGATCCAAAATGCAAAAGAAGAAGAAACTTGCATCAATAATTTCTATTTACCAAGGAGAAAAAAAAGAGAAGCAGAGCGAAGTAAGCAATTACGTACACTGTAATGGAAGAAATGTCCATCAACACTTCCAACATTCACTTTGAAGTGATTTGTGAGAATAGATATCTTCTGCCCTTTAGATCCAAAACCTTTCCTGGCCATTGGGACACGTACAACCTTCTTTGCAGGTTCAGATTCTGATTCGTTTGGTACCGCATTGCGCGGCAAAGGCAGGGGAGGAGGAAGAGTGCCTGTTGCCCCACTTCCCTCATCCTCAGACGAGTCCATTTCCTAACCAAGAAAATTTTTCTTGCATGAAAGAAAAATAAAATATAGTAAGCACTTAAGATTAGCTACAAGACAGATTCCCTAAAAAGTAGCTAATAGTATCATTTCATGGATAAAAAGATTAGCTATAACCAGGCAGAAAAAATTAATTCTTACTTTTAACTTGATAAATTAGTTATTATCAACAAAACAGAGAAAACTAAAAACAATTATCCTTGACATATCACAATTTTAAAACTCTCCTTGTATATAATTTCGTATCTAGTTCACTTAAATTAGATAGTGTTTATTTATATATATATATATATATATATATGGTTTTTCTTTATAAGATTGTATTTTTTCTAACTTTAAATATCCTAAGAGAAATCAACAAAGATATATCTTTTTTTTTTAGAGAAATATAAATATAGAGGTTTAAAGAATTCAGTAAATAGAATAATAGCTTAAAAATTAGATTGAAGATTTTTGTATCCGTATCGTGTAAATTTTAAATTTCATTTATCTATAAAAAATTATGTGTTACAATTAATATGAATAAAAAAAATATGAAATATATATTTTTAATTTTATATATAATTATTATTAAAATTATAAACTACTTTTGTGTTATTTATTAATATTGTGCTTCGTGTTTCATTTATTTGTATAATGTTTATGTTATATTTTCGTGTGATATATTATCTTAACAAAGTAAAAACAAGAAAATAAGATTTTTTTTTTCTACCAACATATTCAAAATGAGATTCCTTTTTTTTAACAATATGCTCATTCGACAAAAAGGGAAACAAAGTCAATATGCTCATACGTCAAAAAAAACCAAAGTCAAAGCACCAAAACTATATAATATTTAAAAATGAGATTTTTTTTTTCTCACAAAATGCTTAAAGAACCACATGCATGCACATGAAAGACGTGTTTACAAAGGATACAAATATTACCTAAAAAGCCGAGGATCTGTAGAAAAAAAATAAAAAAGCGTATGTTGATGAATGCTGGAACTTCCACAAGAAAAAAAAAATATAGAGAAATAAGCACAAATGGTAAAATAAAAGAAAAAGAAACCCTTCAGAGTACCAAAAAAAAAGGAACCTTTGAGAATATGAGCTTGAACCCAGAGGTACCAAGGCCGGCTATGCACTAAAAAGGTTAACATGGAGAGGCAAAAAGGTGCTGCTTTTAGCATAAAAGTCAAAACTTTAACCAAATATATTGCATCATTTAAGGGGTAGAACGAAAATATACCAGAAAGCAAATACCTTTAACACATCAAGAGACAGTAAAAGACTATAGCTACAGAGGAAGAGTACATGAAGCGACAAAAAGCTTGTAAACGGAGTTAAAAATACCAACTGAAGCAAAAATGTACAGCTTTCTAATGGCTTGATGATAAGATGACAAAAAAGAAACCTTTTTTACTATAAAAGAACTGAATAATAAAATAAAATAACAAGGTTACGAAAGGTATATGTCTTTAAAAATAGAAAAGTGCTCTGCACTAACGAAAAACTACAGTTTTCAAAAATAGAAAAAAAAAAAAAAAAAACAGCTAAAAAGGTGCAAACTTGAAGCGTTTATTGAAAAACTAGAAACAAAATATGGCAACGAGCACAGATCATACTCAGAAAAGAAGAAAACCCTTGAAAAACCCACCCACTGAAGCGGCATTGCAATGAACAACGTTTAAAATTTTTCAAGAACAAAGGAGCTTTCAAAAATACCTCAAAAAACCAGTAAAAAAAGTCCAAAGATGAAAAACACAAGAGAAAAACACTGAAACCAAACAGGTTTCAGAGAAAAAAAAATACCTGAAATTTGGAGAACAAATGAAAGATAGAAACCCTAAAACTCAAAGAGACTCTCAAATACAAATCTCCTCTTATCGTTTTTTTTCTCTCGCGGAAAAAGCTATAAAGAGAGTGAAATGAACCTCCAAGGACCACCCGCCTTTGTCTTTGCCTTAATTTATATCCTTTGCATCGCGACTTACACGATTATGCTGCTTTACCACATCTGCACCGTCCACCTGCTCAATAATTTATTCATAATATGCATGAAAAGTTTTTGAATGATTAAGGTTTTTTCAATAATTATATAAGTGTTTATATTGATGCATCGTTAATATATAAATTTAATACATTATCAGTAATTAAATGATATTATTAATAAGAT
Organism: Durio zibethinus; assembly: GCF_047325235.1. Lineage (NCBI taxonomy): Eukaryota > Viridiplantae > Streptophyta > Magnoliopsida > Malvales > Malvaceae > Durio > Durio zibethinus. Next base: position 3,172,216 of record NC_143167.1, read on the forward strand.
GAAGAAAATAATATCACCTCATTAATGTATAATTTTTTTTTTAAATTAATTTTTATATATTTATTTTAAAATTTGATATTTACTCATTAATAAAATGATTTCATTTGATTTAGTGACTATATATAAAATTTATACACTGATTATGTGTCAAATAAAAACTCATTATATAAACCTAAGATATAGGAATGGTACCAAATATATTAAAAAAGTCATTACTTTTTTATTAAAGATACCTAAAACTTTTCTAAAATAAAATGTTTGAACTAAGACAAATTAATTTTACTATCCTATAGTCGCATAGCAATAATCATTCATTAAAAAATTATTAATTGGCATAATTAATCATTTTACATAGTTATATAAAAGTTAAAATCTTTGGCAAAAATAAAATATTCAATATAGATGACTTATATTATTGACATATATGTACAATCTTAAAAAGTTATCATGTGTCATATAATAATGAATTTTATTTTATTTGATGCATTTTTAATTTGAAAATAAATTGATTATATATTTTTATTATTTATCTTAAATCATTCTTAACTAAAATTCTAATTGGATGGTTCTAGGTTAATTGAAATCTCAAAATTATGAATTTATCTACTTTAAACGATGAGGTGTGCTAAAAGAAGTAGAAATTGGATTGGGTGGAGAAGGGTGATTTGGGTAAAAAAAAATGAAAAACGAAAAGGAAAATAGTGTGAGGATCATGTACTCACAGATATAACTGTGATGTGATTTTGCGTGACACGTATGGATAGATTAAAATATCCGAAATTAAATACCATATGAAGTAATTATATAGCTTTTTATAGGAGTAGATTTTTTATTATATTAAATTTTAAATATTTTATCAACCACTTCCAATTCAATAATTAATATTGTTTAACAAAAAAATGTTGAAAAAAATTTTATCTATCCATAAATGATTTTATCCTAAAGATTTAATTTCATAAATTCTTGTTTTGGTAGACAAATTTTTTTAAAAGTATCATAGACATCCTTTTATTTTTTTTGTAGTTATCTTTATCGCATACAATTATCAAAATCAACATATTTATAATTCTTTATTGTTAATTCTCCAATTTTTTTTTCTAATAGTGGCAATATAAATGTTAGACTTATAATTATGATACTAGATGTTACATTTCTTCAAAATAGGTAAAATAATGGTAATGTTTACAAATCGGTGAAGGGAATTAAATGGATTATTAATAGTAGTGTGAAAGAGACGTTTCAACAAATAAAACCAAAATAAATTAGGTGATGTGATTTTTTTTAAAATTTCATTTAGTTCATGCTTTTATTTTTTATTTTGATAGACCTAATTTTAACCATCATTTCCTAATTTTATATCTTTTTATCATTCATTATCCAATTCAACATTCATTTTTCATCATTCCTTGGTCTTTGTTACTTGAAGATTCTTCTTTATTAGTCAACTATTGAATTACACTTATGAACAATACAACTTATCATCTTTTAAAAATATAACATATTTGGCTACTTATCAACTTTTTAAAAATATAATTTATTGGCTTCACCTTTTAAGTTATATATATATATATATATATATATATATATCTTTAATACATTGATTTCAAAATGATTAATAGATCAAATTAATTAGAGTTAAATTTGATGTGTCAAATCAAATTTAATTTATTATACTAATTTCAAAATTTTCTCTTTCCATTTCTTCAATATAATTTAAATACACATTATATTTGACTATTCTAATAATCAATCCTAAATTACTCTTAAATTAAAATGTTATTACTCTTAATTTAGTTCTTAATTTTATTTTCATAAATGAATCATTCAAAAGTTACAAATCATTTGATAATTAATTTTCAAGACCCATATGATATAAGTAAGAGTTTTTTTTTTTTTTTTTTTTTGAGGATTCCTAAGAGATAGTTGCATCATTACTTTTTTTTTTTAATTGGTGATACTCCTTTTGTCATGGAGTAAAGATAGTCTTTTTTATTTTATGATGTTATATATAGATAGATTAAATGCACAAAAGTTAATAAAGTTTAAAATTAGATTGTTGACTATTTAAAACATAATGTTTAAAATCAATTTAAAAGTTAAAAATTTTCCATTTCCTTTTCAGTTTTCTCTCTAAAAAAACATATATATCTTTCTCACTCTAAGTTCCCAAATGAACAAAGCCAAGCTTCAAACCAAATGCAAAAATCGGTGGCCGTCTGTTGCTACCGTCATTGCACGCTGCCATTGGTCACCATTCACCGTCATTGGAATCGTTCCAAAAGATCTCCACAAGCTCATTTCGGCCTTCTCTCCCTCTTTCTAAAATTAGTTTCCTTTGAAAAGGTCCAAAACCTCTTAGATTGTAGTTGAAGCTGCGACCCCGTTCAAATTTCTTTCATTGTTCGATCAAGTTGATCTTTAGATATGCCTGTCTCCATCCCTTACTCTGTACTTTTACCATTTTCGATCTCCAAAATTTCACATCGATCGTCGCAGACCACTATTGCCGCACCTTTTTCTGTCACTGGTGTTCTCCTTGCCTATTATGGGTTCTATGATTGTATGTATCATTGCCGAATTCCTAGATGATTTTGCTTGTGTCAATGTTTAGTTTGTTTTGGTTTTGTGTTTGCTCTCCTATACTGTGGTTGGTATTATGAATATTTGCTGAAATTGTTGGCAGGTTTATGGTGGTAGGGTGGTTTTTACCCGATTTTTCTATGTGATTTCCTCTAATTTTCTCCGTGTCTTTACTTTTGCTCATTAGAATATTATTTATAGGAAAAACTAGAGGAGCTTTATCAAGATTAAAATTTTTTTAAAAAAACTAACATAACTTAATCTTAAACTGTTTCGTACGAGGATCGTCACTGAATAAGTTTTCAAATTTTTTTTTTTTAATAATCAGATAATTTCAATGTAAAAACATGATAAGAATGGTAAAATTAAATAAATTGATATAACTAAGGATAATCAACAAATAATAAAAATCACTTAAAATTAAACAAAATAATAAATAATATATATATACAGATAAATGCAGTGAAAATAAAAGGATAAAATAAATAAAAATAAGAATAAAATATAAAATTTTTCAATTAGGCTTAAATCGAGACTAAATTCGATTAGTTCGGGCTTTGGACTAAATTGGGTGTCCACAATAATCGTAATCTATATATTATAAATCTACATCTTTATTTCTATTATTTTAATTTATTTTGTATGAATCAGCTATATTAGCCTTGAATTGATCCTTATTTTAAAATGATAAAATAATAAATTAAATAAGCTTGATCAAGATTTTGAAAAAGATTTATTTAGTACATGTTTTTAAGTTTTATATTTTGGTACTAAATAAATAATATGTTTTTCAAAGTATAAATAAACCTTTCTTTGTTTTCATATTTCTCAAACCAAATCTATCTTTAAAGATTATTTATTTGAGCTTAAATGAAAGTTTAATTGTTGTTTTTAAAGTGAACTTATTCATTTTGAACTTAATATAATTTTGATAATATTTGTTTTAAGAAATAGATTAACTTAAGAAAATTGTTTTAGAAGAACAAAGTTTTCCAACATTAAACTTGTTTTTATTTTTTTGTATTAATTCACAAAGTTTTAATATTTAAATTTTATATGGTTGGAAAGCTCTTTGAGTCTACTTTCTAATTGATCAAACAAAATCAAAATCAAAATTTTTTTAGAAAATATTTTAAATTTTTACTAGACACTTTGTAGTTATGTAAAAACTTTACAATGGGTAATTTTGAAAATTCACTATAATTTGTATACAATGAATTAGGTGATGAATTTTAGATAGAAAAGCCCTTTAAGTCTAGTTTGTAAATCTTCAAACGGTTTGTGATTTGGATTTGTATAACTCAAGATATAATCAAATTAGTGAGTAGAATGCAAAACAAGAGTCAACCAGCTAGCCATGGACATGATTGATCCCCTTAAGAAGGGATCGATTGATTTTTCTTATAGAATGTAGGTTTGTGCTCGTGCATGAAAAAGGGATCAATCACCCTTTTGAACCAATCAGTCCCTTACATAAAAGGAGCATTTTTACTAGAAAAGTTGGTTTTGTAATTTTCTCACATCAATATTTGTTTATTTATACACTTTTATTGGGGTTCACTTAATTAATTAAAAAAAGTTTTACTTAAACATATTATAAAAAGTTATATTTTTTTATAAAATAGGTCTAAATGTAGGTTTTAGGAAATGTGTCGTATGTACTAAGATTTAAAATTTACATTTGTTGAATACTACTTCTTAATAATAATTGTATGAACTAATTTAATTAAATTTTTAATTCAAAATTTATATGTTTACCAAGCTCAAATATAATATAAATATATAAAAACCAAAGTTTTTGGTGAAAAGAAAAAATCCAAGGTGTCTTGCGTTTTAATATGTGGACCGTATTAAACAATTGACACCTTTTTTGTATTTAATCAATTTTATTTGATTTTATATAATTTTAAAATATTTCAATGCATTGATTATATTTATTTCTTTTTAAATTTTTAATTAACTTACCTCTTCCAGATGTATGTACAGTAAGAGCAGACTTTTAACCAATTAGTTATATATTCATATTTGATAAAGTATGGTATTCAATCGAATAATTAATTTAAGCCATGTGTAAATATAAAAAACAAAAAATTTAATTGATTTTACATTATTAAGTTAATAAAATAAATTATTTCACTCTCCATATCCAATTGCTATTATTTGACCATTATTCACTCATAATATTTATTATTTCAATATTCACTTTCATTATTTTAAGGTTACCTTTTTAATTGATCTGCAACATACATTTTGTATACATAACTTTAGGTTTTTGTTTTGATAAACCTAATTTTAACCATCATTTCCTAATTTTATATCTTTTTATCACTATTCATTATCCAATTCAACATTTATTTTGCATCATTCCTTGGTCTTTGTTACTCGAAGATTCTTCTTTATCAGTCAACTATTGATTTACTTTTATTAACATACAACTTATCAACTTTTAAAAATATAACTAATTTGGCTACTTATCAACTTTTTAAAAATATAATTTATTGGCATCACCTTTTAAGCTATGTATATATCTTTAATACATTGATTTCAAAATGATTAATAGATCAAATTAATTAAAATTAAATTTGGTTCGTCAAATCCAATTAATTTTATTATATTAATTTCAAATTTTTTCTCTTTCCATTTTCTTAAAGATATATTAAATACATATTATATTTGATTATTCTCAAAGTCAAACATAAATTACTCTCAATTTAAAATATTATTACTCTTAATTTAGTTCTTAATTTTATTTTAATAAATTAATAATTCAAAGTTACAAATCATTCAATAATTAATTCTAAGACCCATCCAATGTAAGTAGGAGTTTTTTGTTTTTTTTTTTGGAGATTCTTAAGAAATAGATTGCATCATTCTATTTTCTTCAATTGGTGATACTCTTTTTGTCATGGATTAAAGGTAGCCTTTTTTTTTTTTTATGATGTTATATATAGATAGATTAAATGCACAAAAGTTAATATAGTTAATTAGTATTAAAGTTTTTATCATTTTATATTTATCTTTATATTATTTTGGTTACTATTTTTTTTCTTTTTTGTATTAAAATATTTCGTATGCATGCTTTATCATAATCGTGTAATAATTTATTTAAAAAACATATTGAGAAGAGACTCTTTAAGTTTGGAATATACATTTTGCTTTAGAATTCAAATATTTTATGTATTATCATAATATATTATATATATATATATGAGTTTTGAATCTATTTGGTTTGATTTTTTTTACAATTGGTTATTGAATTATGCATCACTCAACCTTTTCTGAAAATCAATTATTCTAAAGTTAAGTGTTTTCTTTCTAATTACTATCTTTATTTTTTTTCAACTACTAATTGTTATCTTGATTCTTGAAAATTCAAATATATTTATAGTTATTTTAGGAACTTAGGTGTATAGATAAAAAAAAGTTGCTATCTATGTTTAAAATATATTAATATAATTTTTTATGCATAGTAGGCATGCATGCTTACATCTTCACTTCTAGCAAAATGATTTTAATTTATTTTGCATGAACAAGCTATATATGTAGCATATTTTAAATGTAATATGTTGATTGTTTTCACTTATGTTAAGATCTTTTTTGTTGATAATTTTGTTATAGTAATTTGAGTTTGAGTTTGTGACCTCCTTTTAGGAACTCTTATTGCTATTGGTTAAACTATCTTTATAATATAAGAGTTTGTTTTTTGACTAATGTACTCTTTAAAAAAAGTTTTTGATTATATGGTTAAGAAAAAATTTACACAAATGAATAATATGGAATACTAGTTTTAGGAAATTTTTTGTAAAACAAATATTTTCTCATACTTGCTTGATGATTTATAATCCTAATATGCTTGATGAGTCATAACCAATTAATTCATAAACCATTTTAACAATTATCATAATGTATAGATCAATAGATCTATCGCTAGACTTTACTTTAAAGAGTTACCACAAATCTTTTTTTTTTCAGGTGTAATTGATAACCTAATTGAATTTGTTACAGTTTAAAGAGATATCCTAAGCTTGACTAAGGTATTTTTAAAAGGTAAATTCATGTTTACAAAACCAATATTAGGTTTAGGAGTTTGAATATGTATAGGGAAGATTATAGCAACCCTACAATGTCTATCCATAGGATGGTACCAATTTGATCTCATGTTATCCAAAATCATAAAAATCTTACCAAATAATTAGTTATTGAAAATTGTCTTAAAATTACTCCAATGTGTTGGTAATAATTTTAGGACATTCCATCACCTTAACAGTATTCAATGAGACTATTTATCACACTTTGAATAGGCTTTGTGGTTGGATTGATTAATTATAAAAGCTTTTATTTATAATATGTGGGATTTTGGAGAATTTTGGTATTGAATTTTTTTTAATTCTCCAATATGTTGGTAAAATTTAGAAAGAATTTTTTACTTAGGAATTTATATAGAGATTATTATTTACAACGCTCTTAATAATTTTATCTTCGAAGATTCAAAATCTAATTTTTATAAAAAAAATACTTTATTTTTAGAAATATCTTCCAATATATTGGTAAGATTTTCTATCAAAAATTATCTTTCAATATGTTAATAAGATTTTATAAAAATTATTTCTTTTTAAAATTTTAATTTTAGTCAAATTAATAAGATTTTTCAATATGTTGGTAAAACCTTATTTAAAAAATTACAAATATTTCCATATGTTGGTAAGGTTTATTTATGCAAAATTCATTTTTTAAAAAAAATTTAACCTCCCAATATGTTAATAAGGTTTTTTTTTTTATTTCTAAAATTATTAATTATTTATTTTGAAAACCTCCAATATGTTGGTAAAATTTTTTTTATTTTTCATATTTTTATGTAACATAACAAATAAATAAAATGAAAAGTAAAAATACCAAAATAATACCAAAGAAAAGTTTTTGGCTCAGCTTTAGAATATGGCTTGGCGGCTTGGCTCTTTTTAAAAGAAAAAACCAACTCGACTTGACTGACGACTCGATTCAACAACTTGGCTAAAAACTAGACTCCAAGGATTCAAGTTTCTCACAAATGTTTGAGGTTGGATTAATGGCAAACGCACGGGTCTTAGCTATTCAAAACATAATATTTTGAGTTAATTTAAAAGTTAAAAATTTCCCATTTCCTTCTCAACTTTTTTGCCCTAGTTTTATCCTTAAAAAAATGTATCTCTCTTTCTCACTCTAAGTTCCTAGATGAACAAAGCCAAGCTTCAAGCCAAATGCAAAAAATTATGGCGTTCGTTGCTACTGCCACCACATGCTGCGTTGGCCACCATTTGCCATCACTAAATTGTTTCAAAAGATCTCTACAAGCTCTTTTCAACCTTTTCTTCCTTTTTTCTAAAATTAGTTTTTTTGAAAACATCCAAAACCACTTAGTTCTGTGGTTAAATCCATAACCTTTCCACCATCGTTCAACTTTCTTTCACTGTCCCATCAAGTCGATCTTTGGATGTGTTAGTTCTTCTCTTACTCTATACTTTTATTTTTTTTAATCTCCAAAAGCTCACCTCAACCACCATCGACCACTATTGTCACACATCTTGTGATTGGTGTTCTTTCTACCTATTATGGGTTCTATGATTGCATGTATCCTCGCTGAATTCTTTGACATTTTTGCTTGTGTTAATGCTTGGTTTGTTGTGGTTTTGTGTTTGCTCTCTTGTATTTTGGTTGGTATTGTAGGTATTTGCTAAAATTGTTGCCAGGTTTATAGTGGTAGAAAAGAGAGTCGGTGGTAGGTGGAATTAATGCTTATAAGGGCATAAAGGTCTTGGTTGAAATTGCTATGGCTTGTCGTAACCAACTTTTGTGATATGGGTTATTTTCAGTGATTCAGGGAAAGTGGTGGCAATTAGTGGTTTAATGGTTATATGTGTTGGAGGTTTGTGATTTTATTGAGGGAATTGAAGTTGAATGAAATTGATAAAGAAGGTATTTGATCAATTTTTACAATGGTGACTGTGTAAATGGTGTGTGTAGACACCTCAATTTTTTTAGAAGTCTACAAGATTAATTTTGTTAATTAAAAAAATAATAATAATGGAAAATAAAAAAAATGGTGGTTGAAGAGTTTAAGTTGGATTAAAGCTTGGAGTTAAAACTCAAAAGGGATTGAAATCCCATACGGTTTTAGGGCTCTCGAGTTTCACCCTATAAATATCCATAGATCAGAGGTAGAATGATACACAGAGAGAGAAATAAAAAAAATAGAAGAAAAAAAAGGGGGTGTTTAGAAGAGCATAAGCAATTTTAGAATTTTTAGGCATTTTTTGAAATTTTTAGCAATTTTTTTTTTGAAAATTTTTGGAAAAATCCAGATTCCCATGAAATTTTTGGCCAAACTTGAATTTTTTGGCATAATTTTCCAATTTTTGGTAGCTTTTTTTAGTTTTCGATGAAATATTCAATCGGATTCTAGGTTGCTAGAGAGAGAGGAAGAGAAAAATGAGAGAAAAGAGAAAGGAAAAAATGGGGATCTGGTGAAAAAATTAAATTTCAACCTTTTATATCACTACAAAAATGACGTCATTTTGGCATTAAAAAACTCTAGGATCCGCGTATTTCTATTCGAACCAACCTGACTCAGTCACAACTTGCTCCGTTGACCTATATTTCATTTGATCCATTCCAGTTAAGCCAAGTCAAGCGTGCTCCTGAGCCATATTTTTAAGCCATTGTTTCGGTTTCAAGTCGAGTCGAATTTCAGTTGCTAAGCCGAGCCGTTTCATTTTTTAGTTTTTTTTTTTGTATTTTTTAACTAATTTTTATGTGTTTATTTTTTAGTATTTTTGCATGATTAAGTTAAAAAAAATAAAACTAAAAATGAAAAATAAATCCTGGCTTTATGGTTTTGTCTTACGAAAGGCGTTTCACAATAAAGAGATAGTGTTAATCATTTTATACCCCAGTAAGCCTCTTTTTATGTCTGATGTGGGATTTAGGACTTCTCCTCAGGTCTGTGACATTCTTCCCTACCCAACCTCGTGATGCCTTTGTCATGGAGGCTGACCACCCTGCCTACCTCCCTCGAGGTGCTTGACATGGATCGAACGATTTAGGACTGGCTCTAATACTACTTGTCACGGGTCGAGACTTAAGCTTCAACCTGCGTGGCTTCAGGACCTGGGCATGTACTCATCTGGCATCCCAAATCAACCTACCTGCCACGGTTTACACTCTTATGAGGTATTATCCACTTTGGCCCCCGTGGCTTCACGATTTTATCTTACAAAAGGCATCTCACAAGGAAGAGATGGTGTGAACCCTTTTATACTTCAGTGACCCTCCTTTTTATATTTGATGTGGAATTCAAAACTCCTACTTAAGTTCGTGACATTCTGACTTTAGACTTAGAATCCGTGCAATCTTAGGCTTGAAATCATCTCCTTCTAGTCTATGTTAACCTAAAACACAAGTGTACGGGCATTAGAAAAAAAAGAATGGCAAAATGCATAAGTTGGAAAGAAACAGAAGAACAAGAGAATTGTTGAAAATATGCTCTGTATTATTGAAATAGAAGTGTGTATGATGATGTACAAATAAGGGTGGAGTAGCCTTCTATTTATAGTTGAGACTCACAGCTACACTTATGGATAAATTCTTAAGATCAAGGCTAAAATCAAGGAATTACAAATATTACAATCAATTAGGATTCTATCTTCTAAATTATAGGGTTAACAAAATATGCTAGAAGGCTTCTGTTGATCTTGTGATCTTCTAAAAGATCCCCTCATGTATCTCTCAACTTAGGCCCTTTTGGATGTCATACAAGCATCATGTAGGCTAGGCCTTGGCTGTGCGGGTTGGCCTGTAAGCTGTGTGAGCAGTCTGGCCTTCTCTCCAAGGCCTTACATGCAAACTCTCGTCAGTGCACCTGGTGTAAGGGCCTCAACCTCAGGTGTGCGTACTGGTGCTCTTGATGTGCCTGGTGCACTTGTCCAGGGCATGACATTCTCCCTCACCTAATTGCACAATGCCCTTGTTGTATATTCTGCATGGTACTACCTAATTTGATCCCCAAACTGCCACAAGTCCACTGTTATTTTCCAGCTTACCTTACTATCTGAAAGTCTCTTCTAGCTCACAAGTACTTTTATCTTGGTTGGTAGTTCTTCTGCCTCATTTCTTGATCAACTATGATACTGTGGACCTCTTTTTCATATGAAGCCCTTGCTCCCAATGGTGCACGTTTTGACTTTGCCTGTTCTAGATCTCTCTCATCCTCATGAAATAACTTAAGTATGCTAACATGAAACACTGGGTGTACCTTTAGCTTGGGTGACATATCCAGCTTGTAGGTAACCTTCTACCTTCTTGACTACTCGAAAAGGTCCCTCATACCTCTAGACTAGGCCTTTGTGCAACTTCATGTGGCGCACAATGGGATGCAGCTTCACAAAAACCAAGTCTCAAACCTGGAACTGCACGTCCTGCCTATTCTGGTCTGCCACTTCTTTGACCTCTTTGTCGCCTTGTGCAGACAAACTCTGGCCAAGTCGGCTTACTCCTGCCAAACCTTGGCAAACTTGTTTACTGCTGGATTTAGCCCTGTATAACCTGCAGCACTCGAATCGAGTGTTAGCAGTTGCTGACCTGTTAGCACCTTGAACGAACTTTAGTTCATTGCCTCACTCTTTTTCAAGTTGTAAAAAAATTAGGCCACATCTAACAGCTTTGGCTAGTCCCTTTGCATGGCACTCACATAGTGTCTAAGGTAGACCTCCAATAGTCCATTCACATGCTCAGTCTGCCCATCGATCTGTGGATGTATGCTGGTGGAAAAGTTCAAGTCTCACCCTAATAGCTTGAACAATTTAGTCTAGAATCTGCCCGTGAAATGCTCGTCTCGATCACTAACAATAGTTCTCGGCACTCTCCAGTACTTAACCACATTTTTTAGGAATAATCGAGCTACCTCATCGACTGGGCACTCTTTAGTTGTTGGAATGAAAACTCCATACTTGAAAAACCTGTTCACCACTACCATGATGCTTCTAAACCCCTCTACCCTAGGTAGACCAACTATAAAGTCTAGAAAAACACTCTCCCATGGTCACTCTGGTAGTGGCAATAGCTCCAAGAGACCTCCTGATTTCTTGAGCTCCATCTTATCCTATTGACACACAAGATAAGTCTTCACATAGGCCTCCACATCGTCCTTCATGTGCGACTAGTAGTACTGGTCCTCTAGCAACTCCAAGGTACGACTCACCCTTGGATGTTCTACCCATTTTGAATCATGGCACTCTTCTAAAATTTTCTTGCAGAGCTTCTTATGTTGTGACACAAATAGTCTACTGCCTCTGGTGTATAATAAACCATCTTACACCCAAAATTGCCTAGTTTTACTTTGCTGGACATACTCCATAAGAGCCTTAGCTATAGGATCAAGCACAAGTCCTTCTTTGATGCACAGTACCAATAACCCATATGATTGGCTAATGGTAATAAGTTTAGCCTTACTGCTCAAGGCATCTGTTACTAGGTTTGCTCATCTTTTTTTTATTCCATCTAGAAATCAAATTTTGTAAGAAAATTTTACCATCTCGTTTGCTTGAGAGATAGCTTTTTTTACATCTAAAAGTAGCTAGTCACCATATTGTTCGTCCTAACCATGAACCTAGACCCAAACAGGTAATGGTGTCAAGTGCGCAAGCAATGCACCACTGCAGTCATCTCTTTTTCCTAGACCATGTACTTACACTTAATCTCGTTCAGCTTTCTACTCTCGAATATAATTAGATGTCCCTTTTACATCAACATACCCTCTATTGCATAGTCTGATGCATCCGTATGCACTTCATACGGCTTGACATGGTCTGGCAAGGCTAAGACTGGCTCTTTGGTCATAGCCTGCTTCAATCAATCAAAGACTTCCTAGTACCCTGTGCTCCACTTCCATGTTCTCCCTTTCTTGAGCAAGTCAATCAATAGTGTGGCTATTACTGAGTGACCTTTGATGAAGTGCCTGTAGTAGTTAACCAGCCCAAGGAATATCCTCAACTCAGTGACCTTGGCTGACGGTTCCCACTCTAAGATGGCATGCACCTTACCTTCATCCATACGTATCCTGTCACTTCTCACTATGTGGCCTAGGAATGAGGATCTTTTATTAGGCAAATGAGCACTTCTCCCTCTTGACATACAGCTTGTGCGCCCGTAATACCTCGAACACCTACCTCAAGTGGTCTGCATGCTCTCTAAAAGTCTGGCTGTAGATCACAATGTCATCCAAATAAACCATAACAAATCGATCAAAAAATGATCGAAGTATCTTATTCATAAGGGTGCAAAATATTACTGAGGCATTTATGAGTCCAAATGGCATGACCAAGAACTCATACGAACCATACCGAGTGACACATGCTATCTTGGGCTCATCTTCCTCCACGATCCTGACTTAGTAGTAGCCTGACCTCAAATCCAGCTTGGTGAACCATCTTGCACTTCTAAGTTGGTCAAACAAGTCCACAATGAGTGGGATAGGATACTTGTTCTTGATGGTTAACTTGTTCAAAGCTCAGTAGTTTATGCACAACTGTAACGACCCATCATGCTTGCCTTAGAATAGAACTGGTACATCATAGGGTGCTTTCGATGGCCTAATGAAGCCAGCATCAACTAACTCTTTGAATTACTTTCTTAACTCTTTCAATTCTAGTGGGGACATTTGGTAAAGGGTTCTAGTTGGTGGCTTGGCCTTGAGCACTAACTCGATCTTGAAGTCTACCTCCCTCTTAGATGGTAGCTTATTAGGTAGCTTTGTAGGCATTACATCGTCAAAGGTCTCTAACACCTTTAGCACCTGTGAGGGTGACTCGATCTCCTTCTCCTTTGTCTCTTTCTCCCTTGGCTCTTTATACTTCAGGGTTGCCAAGAAGGTGTCTTCCTCTTTGCTCACCTCCTTGGCAAATTAGATGGCTGACACCACCTTCGGCTCAACTCCAAACCCTCGTCTCAATGGTACTAGGCATTGGCACCGTACATCTAGGATGCAAATACAATTGGTAAAAGGCACAAGAAGGGTGTTAATCTGAACAAGAAAATCTAACCCAATCATAAACTCATAGTCATCAAGGGGTATTACTTCAATGGTTTTCTTACCTTTTTAGTCTCCAAGCTCTAACTCCACTCTCCGCGCTACTCTAATGGCTGGCATTTCTTTGGAGTTCACCATTTTGATGGTATCAGTCTCTTTTTGCACCTTTAGTATGAGCTTCTGGCTCTATCACCTGAAATAAAAATATGTGAGGCACATGTATCCATCAGTGCGCTCATTTTCTGACCCATAACCATCATATTTGTAAACATTAAGCCCTTTGGCTTACGATTCCTCTTACTCTGGATAGCATTGAACACCAACGACCCAAACTTTGCTACCCCTATCTTTGGCTCTTCATCAGGCTCTTTGTCTACAGCAGCCAGCTTGCCCTTCTGTGGGCAGTTGTACGCTATGTGACTCCCTTCACATAGGTAGCATGCTAGTGGCTTTCGCTCCCCCTTTTCTTTTCACTTGCCTGCTAGTGGCTTCTTATTGCCATCTTTATTTGAATGGTCTCGATCCCCATACTTAGACTCTCGATCATGATTCTTCCCCTTGGACTAATTCTTTCGATCTTTCTCATCCCTGCCCTTACCTTTAGGCTTGGAAGACTCAAACTTGTTTAAAGGCTTAAACTCTATCAAAGACTCAGTAATAGTCATGGCCTTAGCCAAATCATGAACTCCCTTTCGTTATAGCTCATGCTTCACCCACAGCTTCAGCCCATCCATGAAAATAAATAGAGCATTCTTCTCGCCTAGATCAGAGATCTGTAGCATTAGTTTAGAGAATCTCTAGACATACCCCTTTATGTCCCCTTGTTGGCTCAGCTTACGCAACTTTGCTCACGCCTCATCATTGACATACTTTGGGTAAAACTATTCCCTAAACTCTTTTTAGAACTCTGCTTAAGTTTTAATCTTGGCACTCTCACGCTTGACATAATCACACCTGCGCCTCTACCACAATAAGACTACATCAGTAAAATACATAGCAATGGTGCTTACTTTGATCGCCTTGTCTTGGATGCCCATAGCCTGAAAGTACTATTTTATACCCCATAGGTAGTTGTCTACTTCCTTAGTTACCCTAGTCCCCTTGAATTCTTTGAACTTGGGGACATCAATCTAGGACTTAGATGCTCCAGCGAACATGCCATTCCCAATGGCAAACTTGCATGTAACAAGCTCATTGGTCAGCTTCTCTATCCACTTGCGTATAGCCTCCATGTCATCACGCATGGTCTTCATCTAAAGTCTCAACCATAGCCTCTAAGGTCTCATTTTTTTGGGTGATCACGTCTATGCCTTGGTTGAGAGTAGCTTGTAACTCACCACTAAGCTCCTCCCTCATAGAGTCTAATGTTTCAACATGAGTCTCCACATCATTAAGTTTCTCTTGCATGTCACTTATGGTCACCTCTATCTTGGTCAGCCTGTCATTCATAGTAGACTAAATATCTCTCGAACTGGCCTTTTTACCTTTTCCACACCCTTGCTCTTAGACCTCTGGTTGCTAGCTAGCCACATCACTCTAGGATGCCATCTTCTCAACTGAGATCTACCTACACAACATAAACACACAAACACGTAGAACTGAACTACTATGATATCTCACAAGGGTGTGAACCATGGTAGATAGGCTGATTTGGGACACTGGATGAGTACATGCTCGGGTCTTGAAGTCACGCGGGTAGGAGCTCAAGTCTCGACTCATGATAAGTGGTATCAGAGCCAGTCCTAAACCGTTCGATCTATGCCAAGCACCTCGAGGAGGTAGGCAGGGTGGCTAGCCTTCGTGACGAGGGCATCACAAGGTTGGGTAGGAGAGAATGTCACGGACCGAAGGAAGAGTCTTGAATCTCACATCGAACATAAAAGAAAGGTCACTGGGATATAAAAGAGTTCACACCATTTCTTTTTTATGAAGCACCTTTTGTAGGATAAAATCGTGAGGTCAGAGGGGTCAAAACGGACAATACTTTACAAGGGTGTGAACCGTGGCATGTAGGTTAATTTGAGACGTCAAATGAGTACATGCCCGGGTCCTAGAGCTATGCAGATCAAAGCTTAAGTCTCGACCCGTGACAAGTGGTTCAAATGATAAATTTCTATAAACTTTTTAGATGAAAAATTTTATCTAAATTTATCCCAAATGGTGGAATAATTTAGATAAAGTTTCAATAACAATAATTAATATTTATTTTCAAACAAAGAAATAAAAATAATAAAAAATAAAAATTTTAAGAATTAAATACAAATTACCCAAGGATGAGATTCTTAGAAATTTCAAATGGTAAGTTTCTAATAAATCTCTAGGTGAGAAATTTTATCTAAATTTATCAAAAATAATGAAATAATTTATATGAAGTTTCAATAAAAGTAATTGCATTCTTTTCCAAAAAAAAAATTGGGTTGAAAATATTTGATAATTATTCAATGATGAGATTTTTAGAAATTTCAAATGATAAATTTCTAAGACATCTATAGGTGAGAAATTTTCTTTAGATTTGTTCCAAATGGTGGAAAATTTAAATAAAATTTAAATAAAATAATTGTCATATTATTTTCTTTCTAAAACATAAATAAATAAATAAAAAGAATTTCTAAAAAGGCCCAAATTGTGAAAAATTTAGAAATTCCTAAAAAAAATTTTCTAAATTGACCCAAATAGTGAAAAGTTTAGAATAAAAAAAACTTCTAAGGCTCAAATGGTGAAAAATTTAGAAATAAAAATAAATTCTAAATAGGCTCAAATTGTGAAAATTTTAAAAATTCAAAAGGAAAAATATTTCTAATTTGACATAAATGGTGGAATAATTAGATATATTTTTAATAAAAATAAATAAAAAATAATAATTAAAATTTTTTTTCCTACGATGGAGCCTCTTCAAGGAAATAAATGGGATTCTTAAATACTCTTGACGTGAGAAAATATTTTTAAGAGTTCTACCAAATTAATGGAGAGTCTTAAAATTTATTTCTAATATTCAACATAAAAATTAAAACCATTTTACGCAAGACCATAAGATAAGTTTAAAATAATATGGTACCATCTTTCGGATAGGCATGTGGGGATGCTATAACCTTCCCCATATGTAACCGAACTCTCGAACTCTATTCTCATTTATAGACTCAAACTTATTCTTTTAGGGACCCTTAGTCAAGCTTAGGAGTTTCTTAAAAGGATAGATTCCTTAAGTGGTCAATCACACCTAGAAAAAAAGATCGGTGGTGACTTTATCCATTTGTTAAGTTTAGCTATAAATTTACGGATCTATATGTTATGACATGTTGGCGACTCCACTGGGAAAGCTAGAGAGGTAGGCTATAACATATTGAATTTATCTTATCCTCTAATCTAATGGTTTTACATTGTACTTATATGTCTACTAACATTTTTTTCTTTCTTATTTTTTTATTTTTAAGGCATGAAACCTATATGTTCCTTCATACACACTATCATATGCATTTACATTACATGAGCTCTATACCCAGGCTTCGTCCTTCTTATGAGAGAGTAAAGTGCCTATGCTTTTGTGAGATGATAATCTTCATAATGGCTAACAAAATACTCTCACTCCAATTGAATCCTTTCTGTTGGTAACCTGTGATGGGTGATGATTAGACTGCCTTACAAATTTGTGATGGACAATTATATAAGAAACAATTTAAGAACTTTTAATGGTCAAAATTACTTAGCCATGCATATAATTCACCCTTAAGAGGCTAACCTTAAGATAGAGCCCTTCCTACCTATTGATAGATGTAACTTGAAATTAGGACACTAAGAGGAACAACTTGTATATTGCTTATCTAACCTTTTTTTATTTGATTTTGTGCATCTACATCATTTCCATGTCATTTTATGCATCATTTCTTACATCATTGTTATATAAGAAATATTTGTCACATATTAGTTATTGATAAATCAGATCTCACAGTTACATCCATAGAAAGCCAAATGCTATCAAAGTCTACATCAGTCCATTATGATCTGTCCATCAATTGAAAATCAAGTTAGAGAAAGGTAAAAAAAAACACGAAGATTGCTTGCCTAAAGATTTTGTCATATCATTATCTAAGAGAATTCATCTCGATCTACAATAAAATGATCTAGCTGACCTAAGCAGTGTCTGGGGATGCATGAGTAGAACCATGCAAGAGGCATTTGAGAATAGATATAAAGACATAGCTTTACTACTCTAGGTGAATGTGGACAATAGTCTAATTAGAGCCATTATTCAGTTTTAGGATCCTTCTTATAGGTGTTTCATCTTCAATGAAACAGACATGGTGCTTACAATTAAAGAATATATGATCTTACTTTGTTTTGATTTACCAAACTCAAGCAAGATCTATTAGTCAAATAAGGTAGGCTATCGTAAAAAATTGGTGCAAATGCTTGAACTTAGCTTGTCTCAAGTTGATGCATATGTTAAGATAAAAGGTGAAAGTAAGGCTATCCTATGGAGTTTTGTGCGAGACTTCATCTAAGGGCATTTGGATGATGATCAGGGGTTAGTGGCAATGGCTATATCTTTATATAGACTGGTGATCTTCCCATAAGTTATCGGGTATGTTGATATTGTAGTGATAGATTTTATTGATCAGTTAGCATACCAAGTTAATGCAACACTAACTATTTTAGTAAAAACTATTCATTCTCTGAACTTTTGCCACTAAAATGGTAAAGGTCAATTTAATAAGTGCTTACAGTTGCTTTATGTATGGATAAAGAGTCACATTGAGTATAAAAAAAGTCAGGTTCATAAATCATACCTTTGTTCTAGCATCCCAATCAAGGAGTTTTGTTACAGTACATGGCCTAAAGCAAAGCCCAAAGAAGAATGGGTTTCCTATTTTCAAGCCCTTAATAGTCACGGAATAGTTTAGAGAGCACCTTGAATGTGTCATGACATAATGTTAAATAGTTATGGAAATCAACCCTAGGTGTTCCTATTTGGCCTATGGGGTGCTGTTACTTATACGCCAACTTTCGTAAGAAGACAATTCGTATGTGAGCAATTCATTCCAAAAACCTATGGACTTAACTAGTAAGAATTTTTTTCATTGATAAAAAGACGTATAGAATGATTGAAAAGATCAAGCAGGCATAAAATCAAACCATCAGGGTTAACCAATGGAGGCTTACTTACGACGTCACTCTAGAATATAATGTATGGCATGCAATAAGGGATAAGGACATTATGCTTCCTAGTGAACAAATAGGTTATTCCCCAAAATCGATTCTTCAAGATCCCTTACCTAAGATGGAAAAGGCTAAAAGAAAACTCCAAACTAAGAAAGATGAGCTAGAACAAGAGAATAAGCAATTAAAGTTAGAAATAAAAGAGAGTTTAAGACTTTAAGAACTAAAAATTCAAAGCCTCACAGAGCAAAAAGATTAGTGAAAAGCTTTATTCAATGATTTAGATATGACACATTCATCAGTCACACCCAATCTTACTCGACTCTTAAAAAAATGAATTACCAAAAGCAATGGTGGAGAAATGACAAAAGACAACTGCTAAGGTGCACAGACATAGCCAGATATTATAAGAGATAGTGGATCATTGCACAACATAAGTAAAAGCCTTGTTTGATGAATATAGAAGGTAAGCTAAACAGAGTGAGCTATGAAAAGACATGTGCATAGAAAAATAAAAACATCTAAGGCATTTGTTCGATCAGCTATGCATTGCTACAGATAAAAGCATCAAAAATAGAAGAAAAAATCAAAGATTTGAAAGCTATGGTGCAACCTATGGGAGCTTATGAGCGACAATTGCTTGATTTTCTAGATGAGGTACAAAATCTTTACCAACAAGCTAAGAAATTTATAAGGAAGCATTAAAAATAAAAGATGATGTTTAGGACTTTAGAATATTGCTTTAGCTTTATTATGATGTAATTTTGAAATTTTATTAAATAAAGTTTCAAACGAAGATTTCTTTTATCAATAATGGTGATGTGGGAAACATTAGTACATTTCATGCATGCATTTGCATATCTAAACATAGAGCACATAATTTCTAATAATAATATAATTATGGTACTCAAGGTTCAAGGATAACTCCACTCAGTAGAAATCCCACTCATCGATACAACATAAGAGCCTGAGTTAGATAAATAAAATAAGAAAATTCCAACTATCTTGAAAGGATAAAGAGAGCTTAAGAAAAGCTTAAAGGGAAATTGAACAGAAAATTTAGAGGCTTTGAATAAGCTAAACAAAGGGAAGAATGTAGAAGAGAATACCAACCAACAGGATCATCCATCACAAAAAGTGGTTGACTTTTTATATCCACCTGGTTTTGGTCCACCACAAGCCTAGTCTACATAAGAGGTTCCATCTCAACAATTCACATATCCCATATATCCTGAAATACCATCAGTATTTAACTCAGGGCATTACCATAGCTATGTGAATCTTGTCTTTAATGAAAAGGTAGTAGAACCAATCCAAATTCTTGATTTGGATAATCTGAAAGAAAAAAAAAAGAGAAGGCAAAACTAATTGAATCTCTGGAAGACTCAAAGATTAGTATGCTAGAATAAAGGTTAGGGCTGTGGATGAAATTAGTTTTTATGGTTTTATCTATGTTGTTGGGCTTTGTTTAGTCTCAGATATGGTTATTCTTCCAAAGTTTAAAGTTTTAAAGTTTAAAAAATATGATGGTACAAAATGCTCAAAGACTTATATTACTATGTATTATCGATAAATGGTAGCCCATGCTTACAATGAAAAGGTACTAATGCATATTTTTCAAGATAGCCTTACGAGCTCTGTAACTAGATGGTATGTCTAGCTGAATAGAACTCACATTTGATCTTAGAGTGATATGGCCCGTAACTTCATTAGTCAATACTGACATATCATGGATTTGGCCCCTAATCATTTGTCTTTACAAAACATGAAAAAAAGGTAAATAAGCCATTTAAGGAATACGCCCAAAAGTAGAGGGATATAGCTTCTCAAGTGTAACCTCTTCTAACTGAAAAAAAATAACAGTGTTATTTGTTGGCACTATGAAATCTTCCTATTATGAAAAGATGATAGGGAATGTAATCAAAAATTTTATTGACATGGTAATTTCTGACGAAATCATTGAGAATGCCATCAAGAATGGTGAGCTAAAAAGAGGAGAGACATCCATCAAGAGAGCCTAAAAAAAAAATGAAGCTCAAACTATGAGCTTTGATAGGCTACAGTTTAAGGGTTATCAACCCTACCAATAAGGGTACACTCCATATTATCCTACTATGAATAATGCTTCTTCGTACCCATACCAACCAAATCCATAGCCACCATACGCGCCAACTTATTAATCCCTTTTTAGACTTCAAACTATCACATACAGTCTTAATGCTCAACCTCCTCTGAGACCTCAAACCATCATACTAGTCTAATGGGTGGTGTACGAGAGCAACGAACTATCTGTGAAAAATTTGTATTTGATCTAATTCTTATGACATATACAGAATTGTATCAAGAGCTCTACAATAATTATCTGATTACTCTTAGTTGGGTAGAATCACTCAAGCTATCTTACTTCAAGTGATATGATTCTATAGCCCATTGTGACTATCACTATGGGATTGCTAGCCATTTCACTGAGAATTGCACTATCTTGAAGCATAAAGTGCAATGATTGATCAAAGATGAAATGATCAATTTTAATACAAGAGGGGTAACTGCACTAAACATTAGTGGCAATCCTTTACTAAGCCATAATGTGAATGCTTTGACTGAGGAATGAGAGCGTCACCTGAAAAAAAAGTGACATAAATCAAGACACCTATTAGCCAGCTATTTGATATATTATAAAAAGCTAACATGATACAACTAGTGAGTCTATATAGTCATCATAGAGCATATGTAGCAGGTGAAAGTTATAAGTATCATAGTGGGGTATCTGGCCACTCTATTGAAACTGTGAGCAATTTTGCCATGAGATACAAAAGCTTATGGATTCATATCAAATTGAGTTTTATGAAAAAAGGGAAAATTCAAGAAATATTGAAGTGTCTATGACTAACCAACCATCGAAACTATTTCTAAGGTCGATAACAATTTACTATGGGGATAAATTAAAGTCAACCTTAAACAAGCACGTTCTCAGGTCGATAATTTTTAAAATCTTTACTCCATTCCCATACAAGAGCAATAGAACTATGCCATGAAAATATGGTTGTGATGTAATAGTTTATGGGTAAAAAGACAATGATTCTAAATCTGATGCCATTAATATAATTGGTATGAGAGGCATCACCTAAAATGAGAAATGCTACACACCAGAAATGTTAGAAAAGGCTAGAAGAAAAAAGGCCAAGGTAGGTGAAGAATGAAATAACCTAAAAGTGGTACCTGAAGAAGATTATTCGAAGTCGGTATCAAAAAAGGAGGCTTGTGAATACCTAAAACTAATAAAACATAGTAAATACTTAGTGGTTAAATAGTTAAATAAAATGTCAACATGAATATTATTATTATCACTGCTATTGAATTCAAAATCATATCGAAATACTTTACTGAAGGTGCTGAACTAGGCATATATGGCATATAATGTGTCTGTTGAGTATATGAACCACTTAACTGAAAACTTGGTCATGCCCAATTACATATCATTTAGTGATGATGAGATCCTTCTAGAGGAAAGAGAAAGCTCCAAGATTCTGCATATCATTATTAAATGTAAGAGCCACATTATAGCCAAGGTCCTCATCAATAATGGTTTTACTATTAACGTCATGCCTATGTCAACTTTGGCAAGGTTACCTGTTGACTACTCACATATAAAGGATAGCCAAATGGTTGTTCGAGCTTTTGATGAAACCAGACGAAAACTCTTGAGGGATATAGAGATGTCTTTACAAATTGAGCCGTGCACTTTTAATGTTAAATTTCAAGTGATGGATATCTCATCTTTTTATAATTATTTGTTAGGAAGGCTATGGATTCACATGGCAGGTGTTTTTCCCTCTATCCTACACCAAAGGATCAAGTTTAATATCGAAGGTCAGTTAGTGGTAGTGTTTGGAAAAGAAGACATACCGGTAACCCAGTCGTTGAATGCTTTATATGTAGAAGCTACTGAAGAAGTGATGGAATGCTCTTACCAATGTTTTGAATTAGTCAATTCTATGGGTGAAAGGCCTAAAAGCCAATAATTTTCAAAGATAGTGATGTGTCAAGTCATCAATAAGGGCTGGTATCTTGGAGTAGGGTTAGGTAAAAACTTATAGGGGATAAGGGAACCCCCAATAACAATGGACAACAATGAGATGCTGGGTCTTGGTTATGAAATAGAAGATTGGGAAATCAGAGAAAGACAGGCTAACAAGACAGTAATGTTCATCCCACATTTGTATGAGACTTTTAGGCTTGAAGGGTTCATATACCTAACTACTGTGAAGATTTAGAATAAAGCATGGAAAAAGTTTTCTCTAAGTTGTTTATCTATGTGATCAGAGATGAAAGTGGGTATAAGAAGAAAACATGGGTTTGTCCTTGTCCATCATATTATAAGCTAAATAATTGAAGCATCATCAAAATGCCTACTATCCTTGATACCAATTCAATGTAATTAAACATCCTAATAGCTCATGCCCAAAGCCTTGGGGTGATCTTTCTTATTTGGGCCATTTATCCATTATTATTTTAATAAAAATTAAGAAGTATGTAGTTTTATTCATTTCTTCTAGTGCCTTCATTTTTTCATTTTCTAAACACATCTTGAACATATCCCATTTTATTTAATTTCAGATCCTTAAATGAATAAAAAGATAATCATAATAACAATCAAGGGATTAATTTTGAAAAATCAATTAACACTAATGCACTTGATAACGAAAATGATTATGAAGCGTATGTTATCCTTTTGTACCTAATGAGATTGATTGAGCAAGAAAATAAACCAATCGAACTTCATCAGGAGATAATTGAATTGGTGAATTTAAGAGATAAAGAGAATAAAAAAGAAGTTAAAATTGGCACGTCAATCTCATCGATAGATAGGCAATGATTGGAAAATCTATTTATAGAATTCATAGATGTATTTGCTTAGTCTTATCAAGATATGCCTAGGCTCAGTACAAAAATAATAGAACATAGACTACCTTTAAAGCCAGGATGTAAACCAGTCCAATAGAAATTAAGATGAATGAAACCTAAGATGTTGCTAAAGATAAAAAAAAGGTGAAAAAATAGTTTGATGCAGGTTTCTTACAAGTGGCCACGTATCTAGAATGGGTAGCCAATATAGTATCAACTCCTAAGAAGGATGAAAAGGTATGAATATGTATGGATTATCATGATTTGAACAAGGCTAGCCTAAATGATAACTTTTTTTTGCCTCATATCAACACACTGGTAGACAATACAGCCAGGCATTCAATGTTCTCATTTATGGATGGTTTCTCAAGGTATAACTAAATAAAAATGGCTATCAATGACTTGGAGAAAACCATTTTTCTAACCAAGTGAGGAACATTTTGCTACAAAGTCATGCCCTTTAGACTAAAAAATGCTAGAGCAACATACCAAAAAGCTATGGTGATGCTCTTTCTTGACATAATGCACAAAGAGATTGAGGTGTATGTTGATGATATGATTGTAAAATCTCAAGAAGGCAAAAATCATATCACTAACCTCAAAAAGCTATTTGAGAGGTTAAAAAAATTTTAACTCAAGTTGAACCCAGCTAAATGCATCTTTGGGGTAAGGTCAAGAAAGTTGCTAGGCTATATGGTGAGTGAAAAAAGGATTAAAGTTGATACTAATAAAATATAAGCCATTCAAAATTTATCATCTCCAAGCACACCAAAAGAATTTCAAGGTTTTTTGGGTAAATTGAACTACATTTTTTTTATTTATTTCTTAACTTACCTATAAGTGTGTCCTATATTTAAGCTTCTTTGCAAGAATAATCCTGGAGAATGGAATGAGGAATGCCAAATGACTTTTGATAAAATCAAATAATGTTTGTCCAATCCTTAACTTTTGATAAAATCAAATAATGTTTGTCCAATCCTTAAGTGCTGGTACCACCTATTCTAGAGAGATATTTAATTTTATATCTAACAGTGTGTAAAATTTCAATGGGATGTGTACTGGGGTAGCAAGATGAGTCTAGTAAAAAAGAAAGAGCTATTTACTACCTGGGTAAAAAATTCACAGAGTACGAGTTTGAGTATACTTCTTTGAAGAAAACGTATTATGCATTAGCTTGGATTACTAAATGACTCAGGCAATACATGCTCTATCATACCACTTGGCTTACAGTAAAATTGGATCCAATTAAATACATCTTCGAGAAGTCATTTTCGTCTAAAAAAATTACTAGATGGTAAGTAATGCTCTCAGAGTATGATATCGTATATGTAAGCCAAAAAATGATAAAAAAAAATATTATAGCTAAGTTCCTTATAGATCGTGCTACTAAAGATTATGAGCCGATGAGGTTAAAATTTTTTTATGAAAACTTGATGACTGTTTCCTACTAGAAAAGGAAAGGCATGAAGAGAAATATTGAAAAATATATTTTGATGGAGCTACCAACACCTTGGGACAAGAAATTGGGGCAATCTTGATTTTTCCAAAAGAGCAGTACTATCTTATAACAGCGAGGTTAAATTTTAATTGCACAAATAACATAACTGAATATGAGGCATGTGTCATTGGTTTACAAGCCACTAAAGATAGAAAGGTTAGAGCATTAAAAATGTTTGGAGACTCAGCTCTAGTTATATATCAGTTGAAAAGAAAATGAGAGACAAGAGATTTGAAACTCATTTTATATCGTAAGTATATCCTAAAGTTGATCAAGTAGTTTAAAGATATTTAGTTTGATCATTTACCTCGAGAGAAGAATGTAATTGCTGACACCTTGGCTATCTTAGTAGTAATGATTCGAATTAGTGATAATATTGATATTCAACCCATCAAGCTAGATGTCAAAGATGTGCTAGCTTATTGTTCTAATATAGAAGAAAAATAGGATGAAAAACCCTGGTATTATGATATCTTACAGTATATTAAGAATCAATAATACCTTGTCTAGGCAACTGAAAATGATAAAAGGATCATCCGAAAGCTAGCTATGAGTTTCTTCCTAGATGAAGATATTTTATACAAAATAAACTGTGATCAAGTATTGCTAAGATGTGTAAATAAAGGTGGGGCAAAAAAAATTATTGAGGAGGTGCATGATGAAATATGTGGGGCACATGCCAATAGACATATAATGACAATGTAGATTATGAAAGCCAGGCATTATTGGTTGATAATGAAGAGCGATTGTATTAATTATGCTAAAAAATGTCATAAGTGCTAGATCTATGCTGATAAAATCCATGCTCCATTATCTGGTTTACATGTTTTAGCACCACTCTGGTCATTTTCTATGTAGGTCATGAATGTCATCAATCTTATTACCCCAAAGGCTTTTAATAGGCATAGATTCATTTTTGTGATGATAGATTATTTCACGAAATAGGTGAAAGCAGTATCATTGGAAAGTGTGACACAATTTATGGTCTACAAGTTTATAAAGAAAGAGATTATTTATAGATAAGGATTTCTAGAGAGAATCATTTTAGATAATGCTAAAAATTTAAATAATAAGATGATGTAGGAAATATGTGCCCAGTATAAGATTAAGCACCATAATTCAGTGTCATACCGTCCGAAAATGAATGAGGCAATGGAGGCGATAAATAAAAATATAAAAAAAATTCTTGAAAAAATGACTAAGACCTATAAAAACTGGCATGAAAAGTTACCATTTGCACTGCATGCTTATAGGACATCGGTGCACACCTCTACTAAGGTAACTCTATTTTTTTTTGTTTACGGGATAGAAGTTGTACTGTCAGTGAAAGTGGAGATGCTATCCTTAAAAGTTTTAAAAGAAGTTAAACTGAAAGAGGCTGAGTGGATTTGAGAGCGCTATGAATAGTTAAACTTCATTGAGAAAAAGAGATTGACAGCATTATGTCATGGTCAGTTATATCAAAAAGAATGATAAGGGCTTATGATAGAAAGGTACGACCTCATTGCTTTCAAGAAAATGAGTTGGTCTTGCAAAGAATTCTCTTAAATCAGCATGATAATAGGAAAAATAAACTTCAAATTAGGAAGGGCCATATATTATGAAACGAGCTTTCTTAGGTGAAGCATTGATATTAGCTGAGATAGATGAAGATGTCTACCTCATCATATAAATTCTGATGCTGTGAAGAAGTACTATACTTAAAAACAAAAAAAAATGAGGGAAAAAATAGAAAAAATTAAATAAAAAATAAAAAATGAGGACTCAAGGTAAAAACTCTAATAGGGCAGTTTGAGTCAGAACATGGGTTTATCTAAGTTGAAAACCTGAAAAGGCTTAGATAAGGAGGTTACAACATGGAATCTAAAAATTCATTGGCATAAAGGCTAGCATATTATGATGAACTTTAAGTTGTTAAGTGGATCGGGTGGTTGAGTTTTTCAAAAAAAGACTTCAAGGTATGTTATCATGATTGGCTGATTGTTTATTTTTGGGCATTGTCCTCCCACACCTGTTTTTGTAATTATTTCTTTTTTACATTGGCCAAAGTTTGCTATCATTTTTGCCAATAAAAAATATTCCACTTCATTCTTTATGTTTCTCTTTTTGTTGATTATTTTTCAGCCATTCCTACTTTTTTCTCTTTAATACCTTATAATGGAAAATATGTATGAATGCATTCTTATTTTTTGAGATTGAAATAATGATTGATAAATGAATAATAGCATGAAAGATTTTTACATTACATTGAAAAGATTGAGAGTGATAAAGGCAAATATAAAATGTTCAGTTCTTGATAAGGATATAGAATTTAGAAAAAGATTTCATTAAAAAAGACGATGAGGGTTAAAGGATAGGGATGATTAAGAATTACATCGATTTGGTCTTAATATTTGAAGATTGAAAGGTTTGAGGCCAAAAAAAGAGTTTGAAAAGCTTGAATACCACAATTAAATAGGAATTAATTAACCAGCATTTGTATAGCATGTATTGCATTTTTAAATGTCTAGTGTATAGCATACACTGCATTTGAGAAAGTCTAGTGCATGAATCTAGGAAGCAAGGATATTTCAAGATCCTACATAAAGAAGACAGATGTGAAGACTTTTCGATGAAAGAGTTTCAAATTCTCGTTTGAAAAGAAACTTGTGAGGTAAGATTTTAATCCTTAAATGAGGATATTTCTCAATATTAGAAATTATTTGTAAGACCTTTGGGCATAATCTCTTAAAATTCCTTCAGACATGATCTATGGCTCCTCTAGACATGATTGTCAATAAGCATTTTATTTTTCAAAGTTGTAGTGCCTCTGTTTAGAGGAGCATTTTATTTTTCAAACTTGTGGTATCTCTGTTTAGAGAAGTAATTTATTTTTTCAAAAGTTGTGGTGCTTCTGTTTAGATGAGCAATTTATTTTGCAAAGTTATGGTGCCTCTGTTTAGACAAATAATATATTTTTTCAAAAGTTGTGGTGCATTTGTTTAGAAAGGCAAATTATTTTTCCAAACTTTGTGGTACCTCGATTTAGAGGAGCAATTTATTTTTTCAAAAGTTGTGGTGCCTCTGTTTAGAGGAGCATTTTATTTTTCAAAGTTGTGATGCCTCTGTTTAGAGAAGCCTTTTATTTTTCAAATTCATTGAGCCTTTGTTTAGAAGAGCTTTGGTTACTTTTTCAAAAAAATAAAAAAATAAAAAAAAAGTGTGTTGAGTTGATTAGGTTGTCTACGTCTTTGCATAATTCTTATTTAAAAAAAAATGCACAAAAAGGGGTTGCTGTAGACACCCCAATCTATCTGGGGGTCTACAAGATTAATTCTATTAATTAAAAAAAATTATAATAATAATATTGGAAAAATCGAAAAAAAATGTGGTTGAAAAGTTTAAATTAAATTAAAGCTTGGAGTTAAAACTCAGAAAGGATTGAAATCCCATATGATTTTAGGGCTCTCAGATTTCACCCTATAAATAGCTATAGATCAGAGGCAGAAGGATACACAGAGAGAGAAACAGAGAAAATAGAAGCAAAAAAAGGGGGGTGTTTAGAATAGCATAAGCAAATTTAGAATTTTTAAGAATTTTTTGAAATTTTTGACAATTTTTTTTTTGGAATTTTTTGGAAAAATCCATATTTTGGCAAAATTTCTTGCCAAACTTGAATTTTTCAACATAAATTTTTAGTTTTCGACAGCGTTTCCCAGTTTTTGATGAAATATTCAAACAAATTCTGGGTTGTTAGAGAGAGAATGAGAGAAAAAATAGAGAAAAAAAAAAGAGGGAAAAAAAGGAATCTAGTGAAAAAGCCAAAATTCAGCCTTTTATACCACTACAAAAATGATGTCGTTTTGGCATTAAGAAACCCCAGGATCCGCACGTTTCTATTCAGACCAACCTGACCCAGCAGCGACCTGCTTCGTTGACCCGCATTTCAGCTGATTCATTTCAACTAAGCTGAGCCAAGCCTTGTCCCTGAGCTTCGTTTTTGAGCCGTTGTTTTTGTCTTAAGCCAAGCCGAATTTTAGTTGCTAAGCCGAGCCGTTTCATTTTTTTATTTTTTTACTTATTTTTCTGTGTTTATTTTTTAGTATTTTTGCATGATTAAATTTTTTTAAAAAAATAAAAAAATAAAAATAAATTTTGAGAATAAATATTAATTATCCAATGGTGAAATTTAAAAAATTTTTAATGGTAAATTTTTATAAATTTGCTAGGTGAGAAATTTTATCTAAATTTATTCCAAATGGTAGAATAATTTAGATAAAGTTTTAATAACAATAATTAATATTTATTTTCAAACAAAAAATAAAAAATTTAGAATTAAATACAAATTACCCAATGATGAGATTCTTAAAAATTTCAAATGATAAATTTTTAAGAAATCTTTAAGTGAGAAATTTTATCTAAATTTATCCCAAATAGTGGAATAATTTAGATGAAGTTTCAATAAAAGTATTTGTATTCTTTTCCAAATAAAAATTTGGGTTGAAAATATTTAATAATCATCCAAGGATAAGATTTTTAAAAATTTTAAATGGTAAATTTCTAAGACATCTCTAGGTGAGAAATTTTCTTTAGATTTGTCTCAAATGGTGTAAGAATTTAAATGAAATTTTAATAAAAATAATTGTCATATTATTTTCTTTTCAAATAAATAAATAAAATTTCAGAATAGGCCCGAATGATGAAAAATTTAGAAATTCCTAAAAAAAAAAAATTTAAATTGACCCAAATAGTAAAAAATTTAGAAATAAAAAAAATTCTAAATAGGCTTAAATGGTGAAAATTTTAAAAATTCAAAAGGGAAAATATTTCTAATTTGGCTCAGATTGTGGAATAATTAGATATATTTTCAATAAAAAAATAAAAAATAATAATTAAACTTTTTTTTCCTACGACGGAGCCTCTTCAAGGAAACAAATAGGATCCTTAAATACTCTTGAGGTGAGAAAATATTTTAAAAGTTTTACCAGATTGATGGAAAGTCTTAAAATTTATTTTCAATATTCAACATAAAAATTAAAATCATTAGAATCAAGACCATAGGATAAATTTAAAATAATATGGTACCATCCTTCGGATAGGAATGTAGGGGTGCTATAACCTTCCCTATATGTAACCAAACTCTTGAATACTATTCTAGTTTGTAGACTCTAACCTATTCTTTTAGGGACGCTTAGTCAAGCTTAGAAGTTTCTTAAAAGGATAGATTCCTTAGTTGACTAATCATAACTAGAAAAAAAAGATTGATGGCGACTCTATCCATTTGTTAAGTTTAGCTATAGATTTACGGATCTATATGTTTTGACAGTATGTGGGATGATGAATGTGGTATGATACTTTGTGACTGGTGAATAGGTATGAAGACTTGGTGCAAGGGACTTGCTAGAGTTTGCTTGGATTTTGCTAGTGGGGTGGTTTTCACTTGGTTTTTCTTTGTGATTTCCTCTTATTTTCTCTGTATCTTTGCTATTACACATATATTTACTACCATATTATTAAAATAAGATTTCAAACTAAACATATGATCATGGAAATATACAATTTTATTAATATTATAATGTTTTTAAATAAACATACTAATTTTTTATAAGTAATAATAGTACTTGTAAGAAAAAATATAAAACAATTGCTTGCCCCATGTATAACATGAGCCAAATATCAACTCATTTTTAAACATAAATAATAGTAGTATAATTTGATTTCATCCATAGTATATGTAAAAGGTTTGTAAGATTTCTTTGTTGAGATTTTGAATTTTTACTAGACACTTTGCAGTTATCTAAAAACTACACAACGAATAGTTTTGAAAATTCACTATAATTCGTATACAATGAGTTAGTGATGAATTTTATATGGATAGAAAGCCCTTTAAGTCTAGTTTCTAAATCTTCAAACAGTTTTTGGTTTGAAATTATATAACTCAAGATATGATCAAATAAGTTAGTAGAGTACAAATTAAAAGACAACCACACAGCTTGACCGAATTAATCCCCTAGCTAAACCAATCAATCCCCTCATTGTATGGATCATTTGGTTCAAGAGTTTTAAAGATAAGATCAATCCCCTCATGAAGGGATTGATTGGCCTTTTTCCACATAATGAAAACTTTACTCCAGATTTTGAGAAGGGATCGATCACCTAGATTAGAGGATCGACCACCTGAAAAAAGGATTAATTAGTACTAAATATAGATTGATTGATTGTGCCTTTTCATACATAAAATTGCTTGAATTTTAACTAACCCAATCCATCCCCCATAAGAAAGGATCAATCCCCTATGCCCAAAAAATCTTCGACGACTAGTTTTTTCAAGCTTCAACATTTGTTTTCAACTTCAAACCATCCCCAGTGGCCAGTTCTTCAATTCCTCTCTAAATTGGGCATTCCAACACACCAAGAAGGTTGATAAATCAAGAGAACAAGAACCAATAAGCTATATTTTTATTTTTTCAAAGAATCAAGAGTCGTTAAAGCTTAGAATCCATATCCTTTGTATTTGTTATATCCAAGCTTTATTGTGTTGTTCATTCATCAAATTGTTTTGTACTTCATTAGGCAAATACTCAATCTTGAAATGTTTACAAAAATCATTTAGGTTATCTTATAAACAAAAAGTGAAATATCCTTTTGATATTGTAAGGCTAGAGGTTGTTATTTAAGCCTTAAGAAAAATATAAGAATTTAGTACAAGATAGGTTTGTATCTTGTTAGAGTTTTTTTTTTAATTAGTGGATTGAAGCCTTGGTGTAGATAACCAAGAAGAGAGGACGTATGTGCCTTGTGGAGAATGATCGAACCTCTATAAATCTTTATGTTTAATTTCTCTATCCTTATCTCTTTATTTTCATTGTTGATTATATTTACTTCTAGATATATCAATTATTGTCATTTGCATCATATTGTGATATTGATTTTAATTTTTCATTCTATTATTTTAAAATTATTGTTTGAGAAGAACTTGGAGAAATCTAATTCACCCTCTTATGGATCACCAACTCACCTAAAAAGCTAAGAAATGGTATTAGATCCTTGGTCTCTTTTTGTAAGTTTAATCACTTTGAGTAAAGATCCTATGGCTCACTTTAGGTTCCAAAATGGTGAGAAAATCCTCAAAGCTCCTATATTCGATAAATATGAGCTTTGTGAATGGAGAATGAAGATGAAGGTATTCATAATGGCCAAAGATTTGAGAGCATAGAATGTGATGGAAAAAGGCCTTAATAATCTTTCCAAATATGTAAAATATATGAAGTAAATAATAGATGATACAAAGGCCAAGTGCATTTTCTATAAAGCTTTAGATACTTACAACTTCAACTTGATCTCAAATTATTCAACTTCTAATGAGATATGAAAAAAGTTGAATAAGCTACATGAAAGTCAAATTTTCAATCAATATGCATCATATCTCATGGCTATTAAAGAACCAGAGGTAACCTCTAATTCTATTGATTCAAACTCTTATACTTTTGATGAGTTATTAAATGCTTACAATTATTTAATATTAAGTTTGAGAATATGTATTTGAAACATAAGCAAATGATTTCAAAATTAAAAGTTAAAAATGAATTTTTTTTTAATAAATACAAAATATGTTTTGGAAAAACAAAATGATAAATTTAAAATGAATTTTAAAGCCTTTCAAAATAGAAATGAAATTTTGGAAAAAGAAAATGTTGATTTGAAAAAGAAATTTAAAGTTTTGATGAATGAAAAACAAGAGCTTTTAAAAAAGAGTTTAAGGGCTAAAATGATTAAATATAAGTTTTGTCATTTTCATAATCATACTTCACCTATTTGTCTTATTAGAAGAAAAGTTCTATTTAGAATTAGACAAGTATGGGTTCCTAAAGGAACAAAAAACTTGGTGACCAATTCTTAAGGACCCAAAATAATTTGGGTACCAAAAATAAAATGAGATTGTCTCTTGTAAGTATACTAAAGCAAGGAGCTACAATGTAATATTTAAGATTGAAACTCTAGACACACAATGGAGATAAGTAACCTCTAAACTTTTATGAATTTGAATTTGGTTACCTACTCTCGATGAATTTTGAGTGCTAAATTATTATATGTTTTATTGATATATCTTGATTGATTCTAAATTATTTTAAAAGAAATACATGTCCACATATACTTGTTGATATTGTATTTAATGCTTGAGATATATTTTATATATGCTTAATGTGATTAAGTTATATGCTTAATTGTTTTTATATTTATGCACAAACTTATGGGGAGCACTCAAAGCTTAATAATTTTAAAATTTTATATTTTGCTTTGAAGGTGATTTTTGCTAGAGTCAAGCTTTAAAATATGAAATTTTATTTTAGCAAGCTTTTAATTGTAAAATGAATTTGAATATTTTAAATTCAGTGATTTAAACTTGCTCAAATAAAGAAAACTTGATAACTTGCAATGATTTCAATTTTTCATAAATGTTACATGCAAGTTTCAAAAGATTTTGGAGCTTAAAATATCAAATCTTGTTTTGAATATTTATGAGCACAAAAACTATTTGGACTTTTTCAAAGTGTGATATAAAACTTTTCTAAATGGTCTTAAGAGCTTAAATGTGAGTTTAAACATATTTCCCATCTTAGTAGCCTTTTTCAAGGAAATATAGGGTTTAAGAATTGACTTTTTGATTTTCTTGTTTTTAAGGTCAATTGACCACTTGAACAACTTTGTTTTGTCAATTGAAACTTGTTGGAATGGTTCAAGATGGTCAAAAATGAGCTTGACTAGTTATGAAATTTATTAAAAAAATTTTCAAGAAAAAATTTGCTTCAAAATATCAAAAATAAAAATCTTAGAAATATAAAACTTTGAATGATTTATCCTATGGTATTTTGTATAACTATATTTGTTTGAATGATTTTGGCATGATAGAAATGATTTTGTGATTTTTATACATATTAATTTGTGATTGTTGAACATGCCTATGTGATCATGATGTTTAAAATTGTTCAATTTGTTTATAATGCTTAGATCTTATGAATTCATTAAATTTGATTGCGTTATACATAATTATTTTAATTTTTGATTTGTGATGTTGGTAAATTGATGAACATCTTATGCTTAAAAGATATACATTGATTCTTAGTTCATTTATGATCTTGGTCAAAATTTGTGCTCATATGATCATTGATTAAACTTGACCTTAATCATTGTAATTTGAAAGTGCTTAAATTTTTTTATCTCTTGATTTTTAAAATGTTCTTAAATATACTTACTTTTGTGCTAAATTAATTTATTAATTTTGTGAAATATTTTGGATATTGTGCTTAATTGTTTTATCCTTTAATTTTTTTTTTATTTTGATTTTGAATTAATGAACTACTTGTTCTTAAATGATAGATATTGTTGGTTCATCTATTACTCTTATTAAGTATGTATGCTTATGTGACAAATGTTATTTAGCTTGACTTGACATGGTTGCAATATGGCTTAAGTAAATTATTTTCTTATGATGCTTATTTTTAGCTTAAGTCATTGTTGATTATAACACATAATTTGTATAGACATATTTATACTTTTGTGCTAAAATTTTCTTAAATATATTTTTGATGATAAATATGTCTTCATTAAATTTTTAGTTTTTATATGGCCTAAAATTTATTTTGACATATTCTTTGGCGATTTTTTAAATATACATGATTATTGAATATGTCCTTTTTGTGTTTCTAAATGATCTAAAAATATTGATATTTTGCACATACTTAAGAACTTTTACTTTAATGCTATCATTGTGCTATATGATATTTATTATGATGAACGGTCTATAGCTTTAGTTAATATTGAATGATTTGCTAGTAAATTGGTAACTTGTGCTTAGTGAGCAAAATTTTCTTTTGCCTATAACAACTTAGAATATGAAATTTATTTTCTAACAATTAGTATAACTTTTATCAATTGATATTCTTGATGATATCAATGAACATTTCTTTGTCAAGAATATTTTCTAAGTCTATGTTAGGAAAACTTGAAATAAAGTATGAATGAGCCTATATTTTTTAAATTTCAAGTATAGCAAGCAAATCATGTCATCGTTATCAATCAAGCCTAATTTTTCTCAAATGAAGTGGATTGGAGAATTCAAAGCCAAATGAGCACAACAACAAAGCTTGACATGGATGGAGGCAAAAGTATCGATTTTATGATATGATGTATGAGTTTGAATACATATAAATGCTTGCTTTGATATGTACAAATATATGGTTTTGTGGTTGAACATATGAACACATTATATAAATTAGTCACCAAGCTATTTGATAAAAATTGTCTTAATATTTTTTTAAAGCTTGAATTGCTTAATTCACTTTGATTAATATTCATGCATAGTTCTTGATTGCCTTGATGTGATTAATATATATATATATATATTGCATGAATATTTGTCTAAGATGAATCTTTGAACATGGCTATGAGTTAGCTATGTTGATTTCTTGATCTTTAAATTGATTTGACTCATAGATTATGAATTATAAATTTGAATTTTATATACATGTTCATTGATTGAGATAATTGAGATGGCAAGTACCAAATTATGTCTAAATGCTTGCATATTTTTTTTAATTAGGTATACTGTTTATGTATCTTACATATGCTTGTATGATTTTGATTGAAATATATGTTGAATACTTGCATATGTTTGAGTTAAGTACATTGCTATACATTGAAATAGTTTAGATTATATTTGAATAATTATGCTTTTATTATTTTTTTGCTATAGCATATGTGTTCATCATGCTTGAAAAATCATGATTGTATAATTCTTTGTTATAACATGCTAATTGAATATTTGTTTTGGATAGGATATGCTTATGAAATAATGCTATTATGCATGTATTGATTGAACTTTTCATATGCTTGAAATATATTATGATCGTTAAAGTTTGTGAACAAAATAGCTAACAATTGGTATCAAAATGACTAAAAATTTTTTTAACTTTAATGGACCCTTGTTTATGTACATATCATTGATATAACTTGTACCTTTCATACAAAATTGTGTGTGCCTTAAATTGATTAATCCTTATTTTGAAAAGAAAGAGAAATCTTAGAATACAATTTTGCTTGATTTATTTTATGATAACATATCTTTAACAATTGGTATCTGGAACAATTGAAATAAACTTGTATGCATATGCTTGAATTTATGCTTAATTGCTATTGATGTTTTATGTTCTAAGCACATCTTATGATAACATGACTTATCAGTAGGTTGCATATCATTTATTATCTTTTTGCTCATAAATTTCATATGGTTAGGTTGAATGATTGATTCTGTGCTATAACATTTTAATTAGATATACTTATGATTTTATGGTTGAATACATGTATGTGAATTTCATTGTGCATATTACACTTGATTATATGTATTCAAAATACTCTTGATATTGTTGGTATCAAGCATTTTGTCCCAAACATTGAATTGATCTTTCTTTCTTTAACAATGACAAGAAAATGGAGAGTTTATAAATATTTCTTCTTGTATGTTTATAGCAATTGGTATAGAAGCTTTAACATTTAGTATAAAAAGGTTAAACAAAAAGGGAGAGAAATGTTTCATGAATATATTTGCTAATACCTTCTTTTTGTGTTTATTTACTCATGCCTTTTTACTATGACAAAAAGGGAGAGAAATATCATATAGACAAATTTGCTTGTACTTAACATGCATATGTTTGATTGTACTTATTTTATATATTTGACTAAAATATGTTTGATGAGTTATACTGAATTAGGGTGCAATAATTGAGATGGAGTTTTGCCTTACAAAGTTTAAAAAGAGTTGTTTAAAATATTTTTCAAAATCTTACATGTCTTAAAGAAAGTTTCTTATCAAGCAAATTTAACTTTAAGTTTTTTCATATAAAAAAAAGAGAGATTGTTAACTTGAATTGATCCTTATTTTGAAATGACAAAACATTAAGCTAAATAAGCTTGATTAAGATTATGAAAAAGATTTATTTAGTATATATTCTTAAGTTTTATATTTTGGTATTAAATAATATGATTTTCAAAGTTTAAAGAAACCTTTCTTTATGTTTTCTTATTTTTCAAATCAAACTATCTTTATACATTATTTATTTGAGCTTAAATGAAAGACTAATTGTTGTTTTTAAAGTAAACTTATTCATTTTGGACACAATACAATTTTGATAATATTGGTTTTACGAAATAGATTAACTTAAGAAAGTTATTTTATAAGAACAAAGTTTTTCAACATTGAACTTGTTTTATTTTTCTATATTAATTCATAGAGTTTTAATATTTGAATTTTATATGGTTGGAAAGTTCTTTGAATATACTTTCTAATTGATCAAACAAAATCAAAATTCAATTTTTTTAAGAAAAGATTTTGAATTTTTACTACACTTTGCAGTTGTCTAAAAACTGTATAATGGGTAGTTTTGAAAATTCACTATAATTCGTATACAATGAATTAGGTGATGAATTTTATATGGATAGAAAGCTTTTTAAGTCTAGTTTCTAAATATTCAAATAGTTTTTGATTTAGAATTGTGTAACTCAAAATATAATCAAATTAGTAAGTAGAGTACAAAACCAAAAACAATCACCCAACTTAATTAAATTGATCCCCTGGCTAAACCAATCGATCCCTTCCTTGTATGGATCAATTGGTTCAAGGTTTTAAAGACAAGATCGATCCCTTTATGAAGGGATTGATTGGTTTTTTACACAAAATGAAAACTTTGCTCCAAACCTTAAAAAGGAATCGATCACCCAAACTAGGAGATCAATGACCTGAAAAAAGGATCAATTGGTACTAAATATGGATTGATTGATTGTGCCTTTTCATGCGCGAAATTGCTTCAATTTTAAGTAACCAATCAATCCCCTCATAAGAAGGGATTGATCCCCTATGTCTAGAAAATCTCTAACAACTAGTTTTTTCAAGCTTCAATGCTTTTTTTCAACTCCAAACCATCTGTAGTGACTAGTTCTTCAATTCCTCTATAAATTGGATATTCCAACACACCAAGAAGGTTGATAAATCAAGAGAGTAAGAACCAACAAGTTATATTTTCATTTTTTTCATAAAATCAAGAGTTGTTAGAGATTAAAATCCATATCTTTTGTATTTGTTGTATCCAAGCTATATTGTGTTGTTCATTCATCAAATTTCTTTATATTTCATTAGGCAAACACTCAACCTTGCAAGGTATTTTAGTTTGCAAAATCATTTAGGTTATCTTATAAGCAAAAGGTAAAGTATCTTCTTAATATTATAAGGGTAAAGGTTACTATATAATCCTTAAAAAAAATAGAGATTTAGTACAATATAGGTTTATATCTTATAAGAGTTTTTCTTCAATTAGTGGATTGAAATCTTGGTATGGACAATCAAGAAGAGAAGACACAGGTACCTTATGAAAAATGACCGAACCTCTATAAAACTTTGTATTTGATTTCTCTATCTCTATCTCTTTATTTCCATTATTGATTATATTTACTTCTAGATATATCAATTATTGTCATTTGCATCATATTGTGATATTAATTTTAATTTTTCATTTAATTATTTTCAAATCATTATTTGAGAATAACTTGGAGAAATTCAATTCACCCCCACTTGATCACTATCTCACATAAAAAGCTAACATGGATCAAAATGAACCGTTTCCAAAATGAATTATCTGTGGACCAATCAAAATGGCCTCACTAAAAAAAAAAAAGAAAAAACCTTTCATTAGTTTTTTTAATAAATATTAATTTTTAAAATTTTTATTTTTATTTTATAATTAATTTGATTGAAAAAGATATTACATACAAGAATTCATTTTTTTTAAAGCTAGGCTTTAAAACTATGTAATATATACAAAATGTATTAAAAATGTAAGTAGATTTACATTTTTCTTAGTTAATGTATATGATCCTTTACAATTTTTGTCTATAATAATACTATAAATTGTAGGATATATATATATATAATATGCATACAAAAATATTTTAGATTAAAGTCAAAATTGATGGAATAGCAAACATGAATTAGGTTCAATATATTTAAGAAGAAAATTTACCATAGAATTATTTGAATCATTCATCAATTGCTTAATAAATTAAGCAGTTTTTATATCTTCATTCTACATTTCAACACCTAAAATCTTTGTTGTAAGATATTGAAGTATCTTTTGACTTTTTTCTAGTAACAAAAATGCTTGTTAAAAAAATGAACTTTAAAACTATAAGATAAAGTCAATTATAATGCAATCATCTAGACAAAGCTTATAACCAATGACAACAACCCATTTATCTTTTTAATAATAAAAAATAATAATAATACCAAGTGTTAGAATGATCAAAAGTGATGACATAATGATAATAATAATAATAATAATAATAATAATAATAAACAAGAAAAGAGAAAAGAAAGAAAAGATCATATACCTAAATGAAACCTTTGAAGTTAATCTAAAGCACCAATGAAAAAGGTCCAAATCTGGCAATCTAATTTCTCAAATGAAGCCTTTATAATAAAACCTAAAGCACTAATGAAAAAAACCAAAGTCTAACAGCCTAATCTCTAATTCAAGCTAGGAGGATCCGAGTCGGGCCTAGGTTGACTAGCAGTTCGAATCACGCAACCCATCTTTTTTTATTTTTTTTTTGAATTTTTTTCACAATCCTAAGTTAACTGAACTCTCATCCCCCAATTCTTCTTTTTTTTTTAAATCTTTCCCTTTTGACTTTTCAAACTTTTTTTCTCTTTTTTTTTTCTTTCTCTTTTCTCCCTTCTCTTTTCTATTTTTTTTTCTTTTTTCTATCCGAATAGCTCCCTCTTTTTCTTCTTAACCCAAGCAAAGTTCCCTTTTTTTTTTTTTCAGTCACACCAACTATTAGCCGACAACCATATCTTCTTTGTCCCTTTTTTTTTTCTTTTTTTTTTAGTTCAGCATTACTACTCATTTTCCCTATACGTCAGTTTGACGATTTTTTTAGTTTGACGATTTTTTTAGTTTGGTTCTTCTTTTTTTTTTTTTCTATTTTCTTCTTTCCTTTTTCTTTTCCTCTGCCTCCACCACTTAAGCTACTTTTCTTCTCCTTTTTTTTTATTGTAGCCAAATGGTGCCCAAGGAATCACCAAACAAGATTTTTTTTTTTTGAAATTTTTTCTGTTGGTAAGGACTATGGCTTTTGTTTTACGTTTTTTTTTATTTTTTTATGATTTTTGAAACAGAAGATGAAAGAGATTTTTTTTTTGTTTGAGGTGTTGTTAGTGGCTTTATGCTATTAGTTTGGTTAGAGCATGGGGTAGTGGGAGGCAATGAAGGTGGAAGGTGGCTTGAGAGTGAATGCAAAGTGGGGATGGTTGGTCAATAGTGTGGGTGCTTGGGTAT
This sequence comes from Durio zibethinus, assembly GCF_047325235.1. Classification (NCBI taxonomy): domain Eukaryota; kingdom Viridiplantae; phylum Streptophyta; class Magnoliopsida; order Malvales; family Malvaceae; genus Durio; species Durio zibethinus. Next base: position 3,212,777 of record NC_143167.1, read on the forward strand.
CGGTGAAGGCAAGGTCTCAATATTAAAGATGAATGAGTGGTTAAACAAGACTTGGTTGAAATAGTTTGGGCTTTCGGGTGTTGGTAGTTGTTTGGCTTAGTGATGGGGCGATGGTGGTGACACTTTTAACAGTTTGGCATAAGGCAAAATAAGAATGAGTATTTTGATTTTGCTTACTGTTATCTATACATCTCAAGGGGAGGCTCTAGTATGGGATTTGATTTTGAAGGTTTTTGGTGCTTGGTTGATATCCATAAAAGTTATGCTAATGACTTGTGTGGTGGTATTAGACTTAGCAATGGTAGTTTGAATATGGTGGTCTTGGGTTGGGATTTAGTTTAATGTTGGTGGTTTTTTTTTTTTTTTTGCTAGACATTGAAGGTTAAGGATGATGAGTGCTGAAAAATCCCTATTTTATTGTAATGGTTCTCTTCTTTTTGAAACCCAATTCTTCCACCAAAATTTAATGGCTTTGTAATGGTTTTTTAAACGGATATGACAGAAGTGCAGAAATGACTACTGATTTTTTAAGACCAAAAATCCTCTGCCTTTTAGGATATAAGTCTTTGATAAAAATATGCTAGAGGTCAGTACATAAAAATGAGGCTAACAATAAAAAAACTGAAAATGATGAGTGATAAAGTTGGGAGAAAAAAAGTTAATGAATTTGTGCTAGAGTTAGATAAAGCACAAAGTGAAAAATGAAAAGCTGAAAATCATGCAACAATTTGGATTCAATGGGTGTGGAATGAAGAAAAGGCTTATGGCAATATTGGCTTTTCCTTTAATTGAATTTGGGCATCCATTAGGCTTTGAAACCTTAAGCCCAAATCGTTTAACTATAATTCAAAATTGGTTTCAAGCCTAAATAAAATAAATCCCCAAGGAAAATTAATCATAAGATAAAGCGCATCAAAGCTTAATATGAAATTTTGATTAAAATGTGCGACTAGGTTGAAAAATCAATCGAAATTCATTCATCTCGGATAAAATTGGGTGTCTATAGAGAGTAGAAATATTGATGCTTTAAAAATGTATACAAAATGTATTAAGAACATAAGTTGGTTTACATCCTGTTTTTGGCTAATGTATATGACCTTTTACAATTTTTGTCTATAATAGTGCTATTTTGAGATATATATATATATATATATATATACAATATGTGTATAAAACTTTTTTAGATTAAAGTCAAGATTGATGGAATAGCAAACAAGAATTAGGTTCAATATGTTTAAGAAGAAAAGTTACAATAGAATTTTTTGAATCATTCGTCAATTGTTTAATAAATTAAGCAATCCATTCATTCTGCATTTCAACACCTAAAATCTTTGCTACAACACATTGAAGTGTTTTTTGACATTTATCTCATAACAAAAATGCTTGTTAAAAATAAACTTTAAAACTATAAGACAAAGTTAATTATAATACAATCGTCTAGACAAAACTTATAGCCAATGACAACAAACCATTTATCTTTTTAACAATAAAATCAATTCAACAATTTTTATCTTTAAGGTTGGAGTCTTAGTCAACCAAATTCATTATAATTGTATTAACAACAAAGTCAATTCAATAATTTTTATATTTAAAACATTCAGAGATTCAATGTGATAAAATTTTTATCTTGTCATGAAATATCTAAACTCATTTAGATGGCATTAATAATTACCCTTAAGAAACAAAAACAATTAATAAAAAAATGCATAAATAACATATGCTTGAAAATGAGAAATAACTAAATATATTGAAAAATTTACTTTTAAAGGTCATAAAAAGTGTAGAAAAGAAAGTCAACTTATAAATCAAATTTGGCAAAAAAAAAAAAAGCATAAATAATTAATAAAAAATGCAAAATCTCACTTTACCAAATTCAACCAAAAAATTTTTTTTTTTGTAATTCAACCAATAATCGATTCTAATAACTAATAATTTTAAGAATGATAATGGAAAAAAAAAACTCATAACCTTATTTAACATTTGAGTAAGTTTAATATATCAAATTTAAGCTGTTTACATACTTAGAAAAGAGAGAGCAAAGAACTTAGTTTAAAATTTTCAAGGCATAAAGAATGTTTAAAAAAACTTAAATCACAAAAATTTTCGACAAGCGAAATAATGAGTGAAAATTGTTATAATATTTAAGCAAAATTAATATCACGACCTAAGCTATCATGTGCATAAATAAGGAACAACTACAAATGCTTGAGAATTTACACTTAATAGTCATTAAAAGTTCCAAAAAGCGATAAATTCATCCAAATTTAATAACAAATCAAGCAAGACAGCATAGTTCTACCCATGAGATAAATTTGACATAAAAAATTTAAACTATCTACATACTTAAATAAGTAAAAACTGAACAAATTTAAAAGTTTGCCCTCTCTAAGCATTGAAAATACTAAAAATATCTAAAATCACCATTTTTTTTTTTTGACAAACCATAAAAGGCAGCCTAGTTCTAAAATTTAAACAAGTTTAACATCATAAATTTAAGTAATCTATGTTCCTAAATGAGCAACAAACAATTCCGGAAAGTTGATCCTGCTTGTTATGGTTGCCATCGTTTTGAAATGGAGACTCCTTTGAAATATTGGTGTTTCTTTTTTCTTTGCTACGTGAAACAGTAGAGATTCGTTTTTAAGAGGAAGTATTGTCGATAAATTTTTGTATGCTATTTTTTTTCCTACCAAAACCAACAAACTCTTTCCGGAAAAGTTAAATATGCTAGAAATATAACTCATTCTTGCCACAGAAAAGCATTACATTATATAATAGAGAAGTAATAACGAAATGGTATAGTTTTCAAAGCATCAGAAACCAACAAAAGTAGTTACTCAGAAACCACATCTAACTTGTTAAGTAACTGATAACCAAGCCTAACAGTGAATAAGAGAAGAGAGTAAAGGGCAGTACTATAACCACTTTCACTAAACCAAACAGGAAAAAGCCACTGTGAATTTCCTAGTGAAGCATTCATATCTTTAGATACGTTAGCGGCCAGGCATCCAAAAAGTTTATAACCAAAATGGATGATGATTCAGAGAACAGCACGTCATCATCAGAACAAGTCTGAGATAGCCCTAACTCTAAAGTTTAAATATACTTAAAAAGGGTTTCAGATCAGTTGCTGGTAAAACCAAAAGCCTATAGTAAACATGGTCAAAAGGTCTCAGCAGAAGAACATAGAATCGGAGACATTCTTGTTCAACCACGGCAGCTGCGGAACAGGTATGGCTCCAGGAGCAGTCACCCCACCATGGCTTGAGGATGTCTCAGGAGCCTCATCAAACTTCAGGAAAGTCCCCAACTGCGAAGCTGCCAAATGCGCATACCAAATAGGAGCGACTGCAATCCAAAGATTAGAAACAAACACCTTTAAGAAATAGAAATACAGAATCAAGCAAAAAACGACAAACTATTATATGGAGATCAAGTGGGAAAATAATTAGGTAAACCAAATGAATTTGGCATTTGAGAAAAAGCATATCACAAACACTAGGGAAGCATCTCAACCAGAATACTTACCTACAGATATGGCAGTGGTACTTCTTTGATTCCTGCATTAGAAAGAGATTACAAGGAATGCAACCGTGATTACAACTTAAAACATTTGTGAAGTAATTACAACACATGATTATACGCTTACGTATATGATAGAGAATGGACAAGTTCTTGCAGTTCGTCAGCTGAAAATCCGATTTCATCTAAGAGAACATGATAATGGGTAGGCCTTGTGGTTCCCTGAACAGCAAATACAAATTATACAAACAAACCAACGTTACAATAAAAGATGAAGGGCTATACCCATAAGACACAGCAAAAGCGTCGAGCACAACTTGGATGAGGAAACCAACCACCGTAAGAGGAACTTCAATTTCAGTCGTGCATTTTCTTTCACAACAAAACATGCATGACAGCCTTAAAATACAAACAATGAATTCTGGATAGAGAAGGCAAGTACAAATGTAGTTGGCAATATCTTGACCAATTAAGTGAGACAAAATTGCAAAATCAACAACCATTAATCAACTGAAACAAAATTCTAGAAAAACTTACAATCATTCCGGCATGTGCACATAGATAAAAGTCATTGTTCTGTGGATGACAAACTGTGTTGTCTATCCCGGTTCCTGCAAAACAATAAAAAAAGGATCGATTTTAACAACTATAACAGAGGTACCAGATGACATGCATCAAATAATGAGTGAGCCTCACCAGGCAGAACATTATCAGGAGATCCCTGCTGGAAAAACCTTGTACGATGATTTTTTTGTGCTACGATGACCACAAACCTGGGGTTCCAATTCTCATCAAGATTCTTGCAAGCCTATAAAGTAGAAACGTTAACGAGAGATGTTTTATCCCAAGCACTATCATCTTAATGACTGATTTATAACTAGCACAATTTTCGTACTTATTTTGCATGAATAACTCAAATAGAAATGTACAATTTTCAGTTCCCATGATTGAAAGTCACTACTGCATACCTCAACAATTTGTTCCAGTTCAATGTTCAAAACTTGATTGAACTGTGACTCACTGACCCCGTCCCTGAGTGGAACCAAGAATAATGAGCAAGTAAGCATGCATAAGCATCTCAATAAAAGGTAAAAGAAACATCAGCGCAATAACCACAAACTAGCTTACAAGAAGTATGTAAAGAGATATGATGGTTCATAAGAAGATAAAACAAAATTTGAAAAAGAAAATTGTCAAAAAAGGACATAAATGATGTAAAGATTAACCAAGTACCATAAAACCTGCAATAGAATGATAAAAATTCACAGCATTGTAACATAAAAAAAAAGTTTTGCATAGCAGGTATTAATTACATTCATAGAACCCAACTATACAAAACAGAAATGTAAATGTTAGTTAGGGCTTTTGGGGGGTGGGGGGGGGGGGGGGTGGGGATTCACAACATTTTAAGTCATATAGCCAGAGCAGAAAATGAGAATAATGGAAGAGGCTAAAAAATGAGAATGTTCTGAAGCATTTTAGACAGCAGGCAGAAAGGAACATGCTAGTTTGATTAAAAGTTTAAAGGACAACTTGTACATTCCGTAAGCAGCATGAAGAGACTGAGCAGATCAAATATACTTGAATATCAAGACAGCATTTCACATGTAAAACAGATGATTTAACAGAATAAATACACCCATTACTTAGAAGTTAGAAATCAATACAAATAGAGTTTGCAAAGCAGAGACGAAGCTGTGGCAATTAAGAAGCAGGAAAACCAAATTTTGCATCCCTGAGTTCCCTAAAAATGTATGATTTAGAATATTTTTGTTATATAGAATGAACGTGAGAAACAGCAAAATGTAAAATAAGAAACCTGAATATGATGATTTGAAGAGGCTTCTGTCGTGAGCTTCTAAAAAAGTCAAAGACAGCCTCCCTGATGTCAAAGAAAATACATTAGGTACACAAACTCGAAACATTATATTCCCAAAAATTAAAATACTACAGACATAAATGATTACCAGCAGAATAACATATTACACAACTTTCTTATTACAACCCACCGCCATTGACGCCCCAAGCAAGAAGAGAGAAACAATAATGAGGATATAAAAAATAAATTTTCAACAAATAACTTGTCCCTTTTATTGGCCAATACTTGTCCCCTCTTTAGTCAAATAACTTTAAGATTGAAACGTACCTCATAACACCTCCATCCACCCGGTCAGACACTCGTTTGAATAGTGAATCTATCATTTCAACCCGGGGTGACTGTGTCCGGACAGATGCCCTATAGCGGTAAATGGAGGGCCACTGCCTGGAGTTAACCACCTACAATTAAATACAGTTAAAAAATCTCACAAATTTTGAAGTATAGACAGACTGCCAAATCACATCTCTATAACTGCTTGCAATTTATGGAAACTCAAGAAACCCAATGATAAGGAATAAGATCATCCCTACCGCAGCTATTGACGGGACATCAGACTGCCCAGGAGAGCCATGTGACACATCCATACCAAGGATCATGGTTGGAACCCTTGAAACAACAGGGATCATAGAACTTGGAGTTGGAACCCTTGAAACAACAGGGAAGGGACGTGGTTGTTGGATTGTTAACATTGAATTCAGTCCTCCAAGCTGCGAGCAGATTATGATATTAGCAGGTTTAATTATAAATAGAACAATAACCTTAATGGTTTAACTACAGAAGATTAGAACTGCAACCAGAGGAATGGCTTAAGTTAAAAAAAAAAGAAAAAAGAAATCGTTGGACAGAAGCAGACCTTTGCATTAATCTTGAGAAGCAGATTCGTAAGGTACTGATCAGTGAACTTAGTTGGAGCCATACACTGAGTGACTATGCCAGAGTCGGCAAGATTCTTTCGCTTCCATGGACCTTAGAAAATTCGTTGAACTTACTACGTAAGCAAAAGACTTCCAGGAAAACACGCATAGACAATGTATGAACAGATGAGTTTGTGCACACCATAAAGATCAGAATTTTTCCTGTTAGGCAGCACACAAAGAAGGAACCGTGGAGAGACATTACTTTCAGATTTCATCTCATCAAACATCTTATCCACTCTACCCACAGGAGAGAGACGTCCGTTCTCATTCTTCTCTGTGTACACACCAAATGGTCTATCTACATGCTGAAAAAGAGACATGGAAAAGAACGTAAGCCAACAAGTTGAATTCTATAACTTTGTATGTGCTGATTGACAATACCAATACAACCAAAACAAAAATTAGACAACAAACTTACCATTCCTTTCATTTCTCCGCATCTCATCAGATCCAACACAAGTCGACTTACATCACAACGTGGCCAGAAGTTAACAACACCCCAACTTTCAATCCTAGTTGGCTCCACAAATCTCTATGAAAGCATAACTGAACTGTTGAGAAACAAGAGATGAAACATATATAAGATAGAAGGCTGCAAAAGCAAAGAAGCTATAGACCTTATTGTTGAAATTCCATCGCCCATTCTTAGGCGCGAAAGCTTTACCATCGCCCGCTATTATCTGTCATCAAAAGATAACTCAATTAGCATGTACATCGAAAAGAAGGATCATTAAATTAACCCTCAACAACCAGCATACACGTTCCGTATATCAAAGAAAGAAACAAAATTCATCATTAACCTACCCCCGGAGGAGGCAGAATACGGCCTTCCACTTGGGTGAAATTAGAGCTGATAGAAACACCACATGAACGCAGCACTGGTTCAGCACCATAATTACTGTTATGTAAAGCCTGCACAAAAATATGCAACACTCATAAGTTATAGAACAAGTGAAATGCTGAGAGTCAGAAGTTTATAATAGACCTACAATAGACAAGAGCCTCATTCTTTCTTGAGGCTTCTGCCTTGATTTTTCGACCAGCGAAGCTCTTTGGAAAGTGGATAGCGCTTTTGTGTAGCGTTGCAACGACACCAAAGTGCACAGCTATGGCATTGCAACAGGTGCACAACAAATCATAGACAAGAATTAGTTGCTAAGCATATATCATGTAACAAAACAAAGCCACAATGCACTCATTCACCTCCAAAGGAATATATGTTGGCCGCTTTGGCTTGCCAACATTAATGCATGGCAAATCTGCAGAATAAGCCAACTGTATCTTGCGATGGGTGACAAAATATTCATAAACAGTAATCTCCACGGTCTCTGCTTCACCATTCTCATTCTTCATACTTTTCTGCTTCCATGAGAACCTGCATCATGGACACAGCACACAACAAATAAGAAACAATAACTTTAAACTGAAGTATTACACAACAGGCAAGTAGGAAAAGCTCAAAGTTAAATAGTAGCCAATTTAGCACCAATCAAAGAAAAAGCACTATTGTGAGACCGGGAAATCATACATCTGATCTTTGCAGAAAAGGTCACTCAATCCGGTAATCTTGTACTCCAGATTGGATGGTCTGACTTCTACCCTCAGATTTTTAAGCACTCGTTTAGCCTATTCAGGGTTTCAAGCAATTGCGGTTTAGTAATTAATAATTGATGCAAAGAACTCAAATTCGCTTGGCAAAAAAATGTAGTTATTGATAACCTTGCTCCAGTCCAGGTACTGAGGATCTCTCATATTCTGATTCTCAAGTAAAAAATCCAATACTGGACCAGGTTGAAATATCACTGTAGTTGATACGTCTGAAACACAAAGAGAAATAGTAATTATACAAACAATACAAAGCACACAAATGCGTAAGTGCTGCGAGATGAGGTTCCAACCAATATTCAGGGAAAGGCCTCCTTGAGTAGCTCTGAAACTTGAATGGAATCCCCTGCATCCTAGGACACCACGGCCAATGTTTGTATAATTATTTTCATCATCTTGGAAAAAAGACTGGCGAACAAGTAGGCATCCCCTATGTAAGTGAACGTAATGTCAGAATAAATATAATATCCGGGATCAAAACCTAAAAGTGGAGAAAAGAATACTCAGGCACATATTTTAACTCACCGTTTTGCAGCATGCTGCCGTAAAATGATATCCAGCACCCTCAGGGCTTCTTGTGAGTTTCCTGATTCCTGTCCACGCAGAGCATTTTGAATGGCTTGCATGGGAATCTTTGCGGCAAAGCTAATCTCCACGTTAAATGTCTTTGGCGGGTGCATACGTCCTAATATCTTCCTTTCACGCTCTTTTTGGCTTTCATTGCCATCAGGGCTTGCACTCCTATTGTTTCCATACATACTTAAAAAATTAGAAACAATGAATGGGAGCAGTGTAAATACTGCAAATCAATCTAAAGTGCACGTCAACCTGTCGGATGTAACATCCTCAAGCACAACAGGAAACTCAAGCTTGGTACTTGGGAGAGGACCAACAGTAAATAAACTCTTCTCCCCATCATACGCAAAGTCCTTTCCAGCCAACTCACTGCTGTAGGTCTCATGCAACTTATCCATCACCTTTCTTCCAACACCCTTCCCAACCACTGGGCGACCATCTTCATAAGAAAGAGAAACCTGTTGAACCAAATTGCAAAAGAAGAAGAAACTTGCATCAATAATTTCTATTTACCAATGAGAAAAAAAGATAAGCAGAGCGAAGTAAGCAATTACATACACTGTAGTGGAAGAAATGCCCATCAACAGTTCCAACATTCACTTTGAAGTGATTTGTGAGAATAGATATCTTCTGCCCTTTAGATCCAAGACCTTTCCTGGCCATTGGGACACGTAAAACCTTCTTTGCAGGTTCACATTCTGCTTTGATTGGTGCCACATTGGGAGGCAGAGGCGGGGGAGGAGGAAGAGAGCCCGTTGCCCCGCTTCCCTCTTTCTCAGACGAGTCCATTTCCTAACCAAGAAAATTTTTCTTACGTGAAAGAAAATAAAAATACTAGTAAGCATTTAAGATTAGCTACAACAGAAATTCCACAAAAAGTAGGTACGTAACAGTATCATTTCATGCAGAAAAAGATTAACTATAACCATTTCATGCAGAAAAAAGTAATTCCCACTTTTAAGTTGATAAATTAGTTATTTTCAACAAAAAAGAAAAAATTAGTAGCAATTACCCTTGACATATCACAATCTTAAAACTCGTCAATCTATACAACTTAGTATCTAGTTCTCTTAAACTATATAGTGTCTGTTTATATGGTTTTATTTTATAGGATTGTTTTTTTTTTTTTTTTTTTGTTATTTGAAATATCCTAAGAGAAATCAACAAAAATATATCCATTTCCTTTTGAGAAATACAGACATAGAGATTAAGGGAATTTAGTGAATAAATAATGATTTAAAATTTAGATTGTGGATTTTTGTATTTGTGTCATTTAAATTATAAATTTAATGTATTAATATTATATTTTATACGAAAATTACGTGCCACAATTAATATAGATGATAAAATATAAAATATATATTTTTAATTTTGTTAAATCCATATATATATATAATTATTATTAAAATTATAAATTATATTTCTTTCATGTTTTTATTAGTATCCTATTTCGTATCCCTTTTATTCGTTTTGTGTTCGTGTTATATTTTTGCATGATGTATTCTCTTGGCAAAGTAAACAACAAAATAAAATTTTTCTAACAATATACTCAAAACGTGATTTTTTTTTTTCTAGCAATATACTCGTACGCCACTAAGGAAAACAAAGTCAACATGCTCGTACGCCAAAAAAGAAACAAAGCCAAGGCACCAAAACTATATAATATTTAAAAATGAGATTTTTTTTTTCCTAACAAAATGCTTAAGAAACCACATGCATGCATATTAAAGACGTGTTTACAAAGGATACAAATATTACCTAAACATCAGAGGATCTATAGCAAAAAAAAAAAAAAAAAAGCGTATGTTGATGAATGCTGGAACTTACACAGGAAAAAAAATAGAGAGATAAGCACAAAGGAAAAAAAAAAAAAGAAAAAGAAAAAGAAACCCTTAGAGTACAAAAAAAAAAAAGGGAACCTTTAAGAATATGAGCTTGAACCAGAGGCACTAATGCTGCTATGCACTAAAACGGTTAACATGAAGAGGCAAAAAGGTGCTGTTTTTAGCATAAAAGTCAAAACTTTAACCAAATATATTGCATCATTTAAGGGATAGAACGAAAAAATACCAAAACGTAAATACCTTTAGCACATCAAGAGACAGTAAAAGACTATAACTGCAGAGAAAGAGTAAATGAAGCGACAAAAAACTTTTAAACGGAGTTAAAAATCCCAACTGAAGCAAAAATGTAACAACTTTCTAAATGGCTTGATTACAAGATGACAAAAAAGAAACCTTTTTTACTATAAAAGAACTGAATAATAAAATAAAATAACAAAGGTTACGAAAGGTATACATCTCTCAAAATAGAAATGTGCTCTACACCGACGAAAAACTACAGTCCTTAAAAATAGAAAAAAAAAAAAAAAAAAAAAAAACAGCTAAAAAGTTGCAAACTTGAAGTGTTTATTGAAAAAGTAGAAACAAAAAATGGAACGAAGCGCAGATGATACTCAAAAAAGAAGAAAATCCTTGAAAAAAGCCACCTACTGAAGCAGCATTGCAAACTACAACGCTTAAAATTTTTCAAAAACAGAGGACCTTTCAAAAATACATCAAAAACCCTGTAAAAAAAAGTCCAAAGAAGAAAAACACGAGACAAAAACACTGAAACCAAACAGGTTTCACAGAAAAAAAAAATACCTGAAATTTGGAGAGCAAATGAAAGATAGAAACCCTAAAACTCAAAAGGCACTGTCAAATACAAATCTCCTTTCTTGTTTTTTCCTCTCACACGAAAAAACTATAAACAGACTGAAATAAACCTCCAAGGACCATCCGTCTTTGTCTTGCCTTAATTTATGTCCTCTGCATCGCGGCTTACACGATACGCTGCTTTACCACGTCTCCACCGTCCACTTGTCAATTTAGATTAGATGACAATAATTTTTTAAAACTTCAGGTTAATAAGAACAATATTATTAAATTAATTACTAATTTATTCATAATATGTATGAAAATTTTGTGAATGATTGAGACTTTTTTATAATTATACAAAGATTTATATTTGATGTGTTGTATAGATTTTATAAATTATTTTATTGATGACCTAAATCATATTATATCGTCTCATTAATAATTAAATTTTTTAAAAGATATAAATTTTTATATTTATTTTAGAAATTGTTATTTATTTATTAAGAAATTAACTTCATCAAACACGGTAACGATGTATAAATTTATGTACTATCAAAACATTAAATATAAACTCATTATATAAATTTATTATATAAAAATCATACAAAATATATTTTAAAAAGCCAAATAAAACTTATAAAAAATAAAAAATTTTAACTAATACAAATTAATTTTACTGTATTATAGTCACATCATAATAATTATTTATTAAAAAATTATTAATTTCCATAATTAACATTTATATAAAGATATAAAAGTTAAAATATTTTATAAAAATTAAAATATTCAATGTGAACGATTTCTATTATCCGATATGTGCATAATTTTAAAAATTTTTAATGTATCGTCTAATAAATGAATTCTATTTTATTTGATGTATTTTTAATTTAAAAATAAATTGATTATATTTTCTTTATAATATTTATTTTAAATTACTTTCAATTAAAATTCATATTAAAAGTAATAAAACTTTTTTTCCGTTGTTAATAAATAAAATAATTTTGTATTTTTTTTTCAATTATAAATATTCAACTCTTAAAATAAATTTACTAAAAATTATACACGTTTCAACATATTAAAATATAATTTATTGGCTCTACCTTTTTAAGTTATGTATGCATGTACATTTAATATGTGGATTTTAATAATATCAATAAATGATCATATAAACTAAAATTTAATTTATCAAATCAAATCAAATCGAATTAATTTCATTATTATTGTTATTTTATTTCAAAATCTCTCCTTTTTTTTTTTGTCGAATACGTTAAAAACACATTATACATAAAACTATTTTTATTACTAAACATAAATTACTCTTAAGTTTATTTTTAATTTTATTTCATTCAATTAATTATTTCAAAATTACATATTTAAAATGTCATCAATTGCCCTCGATTTGCAACAGGTGACTATGAAAGTTTTAGTGTCATCAATGATTTTGAACGTAATGAAGGGAACGGGTCTTAAATTACACCTTTAGATCAAAGCATTGGACGGCTTTGATTTGATCGTGATAGAATGTGTGATTGCATAAGATCATACCCTTTTTTTTAATTGTTAAAAAATATGCACATTTGCAGTGCAAAAATGATTATGTCACTACTTTAATCATAGATATTCGGTTTTTGCAAAAACGATATTAATTTTTATTAATTTTTGATTTGACGATTCTAAGTTTAATTGAAATCTCAAAATCATGGTTTTGTCTGTTTAAAACAATGGGGTGTGTTGAATGATAAAAAAATTGAGTTGGGTGGAGAAGGATAATTTGGATAAAAGGAAATGGAAAACAAAAAAAAAAAAATAGTGCGGAGATCATGTACTTACGAATATAACAATAATTTGATTATGCATGACATGTGTGAATAGATTAAGATATCTAAAATTAGATATACGAAGTAATTATATAGCTTTTTATAAGAGTAGATTTTTTATGATATTAGATTTTAAATATTTTATCAACCACTTTCAATTCAATAATTAAATTTTTTTTTTCACAAAAAAATGTTGAAACTTTTTTGTCTATCCATAAATGGTTTTATCCTAAAATAATTTTTTTTAATAGTAGTAGTAATTTAATTTTCATAAATTCTTGTTTTGGTAGACAATATTTTTCTTGTAGTTATCTTTATCAAATACAATTATCAAAATCAAAATATTTATAATTTTCAACTCTTAATTCACCATTTTTTTCTAATACTGGCAATATAAAAGTTAGACTTATAATTATAATATTAGATGTTGCATTTCTTTAAAATCGGTAAAATAAAGTGATATACGTTTAAAAATTGGTGAAAGGATTTAAATAGATTATTAGTAGCACTGTGAAAGAGATGTTTCAACAAATCCAATTAAAATAAATTAGGTGAATTGCTAATGTATATGACCCTTTGTAATTTTTGTCTATAATAATACTAAAAGTTGTAGGATATATATGCAATATGCATATAAAAAATTTTTAGGCTAAGGTCAAGATTGATGGAATAGCAAACATAAATTAGGTTCAATATGTTTAAGAAGAAAAGTTATCATAGAATTATTTAAATCATTCGTCAATTGCTTAATAAATTAAGTAATTTTTATGTCCTCATTCTATATTTCAACACCTAAAATCTTTACTACAAGACATCGGAGTGTCTTTTGACACCTTTCTCGTACCCAAAATACTTGTTAAAAAAAAATGAACCTTAAAACTATAACACAAAGTTAATTATAAAGCAATCGTCTAGACAAAGCTCATAACCAATGTCAACAACCCATTGATCCTTTTAACAATAAATCAATTCAACAATTTTTATCTTTAGGGTTTGAGTCTTAGTCAATCAAATGCATTATAACTATATTAACAACAAAGTCAATTCGATAATTTTTATTATTTAAAGCATTCAGAGATTCAATGTAATAAAATTTTTATGTTATCATAAAAGATCTAAACTTATTTAGATGGCATTAATAATTATCATAAAAAAATAGAGATAATTAATAGAAAAAATACAGAAATAACACATGTTTAAAAATGAGTAATAACTGGATATGCTTGAGAATTTATCATTTAATATCGTAAAAAGTGTAGAAAAGAAAGTCAACTTATAAATCAAATTTGACAAAAAAAAAAGCATAAATATTTAATAAAAAAAATGCAAAATTTCACTTTACCAAACTCTACCAATAAAAATTTTTCTTGCAATTCAACCAATAAATGATTTTTATAACTAATAATTTTAAGAATGACAGTGAAAAAAAAAAAAAAAAAAAACTCATATCCTTATTTAAAATTTGAGTAAGTTTAATATATCAAGTTTAAGTTGTCTACATACCTAAAACTGAGAGAGCAAAGAACTTGGTTTAAAATTTTTAAGGCATAAAGAATGCTTAAAAAGACTTAAATTACAAAATATTTTGACAAACGAAGCAAACGAGAATTGTTTTAATATTTAAGCAAAATTAATATCGCAAACCTAAGCTATCAATGTGCTTAAATAAGGAATAATTGTACATGATTGAGAATTTACCTTTTATAATCATTAAAAGTTCCAAAAAACGATAAATTCACCCAAATTTAACACCAAATCAAGTAAGACAACATAGTTCTACCAATGGTATAAATTTGACATAAAACATTTAAATTATCCACACACTAAAATAAGTAAAAGCTCAACAAATTTAAAAGTTTGCTCTCTCATTGAAAATACTAAAAATATCTAAAATAACCATTTTTTTTTTTTTTGGACAAAGCATGAAAGGCAGCCTAGTGCTAATATTTAAACAAGTTTAACATCATAAATTTAAGCAATCTATGTTCCTAAAAGAGCAACAAACAATTCTGGAAAGTTGATCCTGCTTGTTATGCTTGCCATCGTTTTGAAATGGATACACCTTTGAAATATTGGTGTTTCTTTTTTCTTTGCTACATGAAACAGTGGAGATTCGTTTTTAACAGGAAGTATTGTCTATATATTTTTGTATGCTACTTTTTTTCCTACCAAAACCAACAAACTCTTTCCTGAAAAGTTAAATAAGCTAGAAATATAACTCATTCTTGCCACAGAAAAGTATTACATTATATAATAGAGAAGTAATATCGAAATGGTAAAGTTTTCTAAGCATCAGAAAGAAACAAAAGTAGTTACTCAGAAGCCACATCTAACTGGTTAACTGACACCCAAGCCTAACGGTAAATAAGAGAACAGAGTAAAGGGCAGTAGTATAACCACTTCTCTAAACCAAACAGGAAAAAGCCACTGTGAATTACCCAGTCAAGCATTCATATCTTTAGATACGGTGGGGGCCAAGCATCCAAAAAGTTTATAACCAAAATGGATGATGATTCAGAGAACAGCACATCATCATCAGAACAAGTCTGGGATAGCCCTACCTCTAAAGTTTAAATATACTTAAAAAGAGTTTCAGATCAGTTGGTGGTAAAACCAAAAGCCTATAGAAAGCATGGTCCGAAGGTCTCAGCAGAAGAACATAGAATCGGCGACAGTCCTGTTCAACCACGGCAGCTGCCGAACAGGTGTGGCTCCAGGAGCAGTCACCCCACCACGGCTTGAGGATGTCTCAGGAGCAGTCGCCCCACTACGGCTTGAGGATGTCTCAGGAGCCTCATCAAACTTCAGGAAAGTCCCCAACTGCGAAGCTGCCAAATGCGCATACCAAATAGGAGCAAGTGCAATCCAAAGTAAGATTAGAAACAAACACCTTTAAGAAATAGAAATACAGAATCAAGCAAAAAACGACAAACTATTATATGGGATCCAAGACCTTTCCCGGCCATTGGGACACGTGAAACCTCCTTTGCAGGCTCAGATTCTGCTTTGATTGGTACCACATTGGGGGGCAGAGGCGGGGGAGGGGGAAGAGAGCCCGTTGCCCCACTTCCCTCTTTCTCAGACGAGTCCATATCCCAACCAAGAAAATTTTTCTTACGTGAAAGAAAATAAAAATACTATTAGCTACAACACAAATTCCCTAAAAAGTAGGTACGTAATAGTATCATTTCACGCAGAAAAAGATTAGCTATAACCATTTCGTGCAGAAAAAAAGTAATTCATACTTTTAACTTGATAAATTATTTATTTTCAACAAAAACGAAAAGACTAAAAGCAATTAACCTTGGCATATCACAATCTTGAAACTCATCCATCTATACAATTTTTTTTTCTGGCAATATACTCATACGCCACAAAGGGAAACAAAGTCAATATGCTCATACGCCAAAAAAGAAACAAAGTCAAGGCACCAAAACTATATAATATTTAAAAATGAGATTTTTTCTTTTCCTAACAAAATGCTTAAGAAACCACATGGATGCAAATGAAAGACGTGTTTACAAAGGATACAAATATTACCTAAAAATCAGAGGATCTGTAGCAAAAAAATAAATAAATAAAGCGTATGTCGATGAATGCTGGAACTTACACAAGAAAAAAAATAGAGAAATAAGCACAAAGGAAAAAAAAAAAAAAAAAGAAAAAGAAACCCTTAGAGTACCCAAAAAAAAAAAAAAAGGGAACCTTTAAGAATATGAGCTTGAACCCAGAGGCACTAATGCTGCTGTGCACTAAAATGGTTAACATGAAGAGGCAAAAAGGTGCTGTTTTTAGCATAAAAGTCAAAACTTTAACCAAATATATTGCATCATTAAGGGATAGAACGAAAGAATACCGAAACGTAAATACCTTTAGCACATCAAGAGACAGTAAAAGACTACAACTGCAGAGAAAGAGTACATGAAGCGACAGGAAACTTGTAAACGGAGTTAAAAATCCCAACTGAAGCAAAAATGTAACAACTTTCTAAATGGCTTGATTACAAGATGACAAAAAAGAAACCTTTTTTACTATAAAAGAACTGAATAATAAAATAAAATAACAAAGGTTACGAAGGTATACATCTTTCAAAATAGAAATATGCTCTACACTGACGAAAAACTACAGTCTTTAAAAATAGAAAAAAAAAAACAGCAAAAAAGTTGCAAACTTGAAGTGTTTATTGAAAAACTAGAAACAAAAAAATGGCAACGAAGATCAGATCATACTCAAAAAAGAAGAAAATCCTTGAAAAAAGCCACCCATTGAAGCAGCATTGCAAAGTCCAAAAGCAAGTAAAAAACCATCAAAAATACATCAAAAACAAAGGACCTTTCAAAAATACATCAAAAAACCAGTAAAAAAAAGTCCAACGAAGAAAAACACGAGACAAAAACACTGCAACCAAACAGGTTTCACAGAAAAAAAATACCTGAAATTTGGAGAGCAAATGAAAGATAGAAACCCTAAAACTCAAAGAGACTGTCGAATACAAATCTCCTTTCTCGTTTTTTAACTCTCACACGAAAAAACTAAAAAGAGACTGAAATAAACCCCCTAGGACCACCCGTCTGTCTTTGCCTTAATTTGTGTCCTCTGCATCGCGGTTTCCACGATTACGCTGCTTTACCGCATCTCCACCGTCCACTTGGTCGATTTAGATGACTAATTTTTTAAAAATTAAGGTTAATAGGAGCAATATTATTAAATTAATTACTAATTTATTCACAATATGCATGAAAAGTTTTTGAATGATTGAGATTTTTTTCTATAATTATTTAAGGGTTTATATTTTATTCGATTATAATGTATAAATTTTATATACTATTAATTAATTATATAATCTCATTAAAGAAATAAATCAGATGATATCTCTTCATTAATATGTAATTTTATTAAAATATTAAATTTTATATATTTATTTTAAAAATAGATATTTGCTTATTAATGAAATGATCTCCTCTTATCATTTACAGATAAAATATAAAATCTGTGTATTAAATATAGACTAAGTATATAATTCTATGATATGGGAATGGCACTAAATATATTTAAAAAAAAAAAGCAACTACTTTTTTTTTATTATTATTAAAGTAAGCCAAAATTTATCTAAAATAAAAAGTTTGAACCAAGACAAATTAGTTTTACCATACTATAGTGGCATGGCAATAATTATTTCTTGAAAACTTTGTTAATTGGCATAATTAATTATTTATACAAATATATAAAAATTAAAGTTTTTGAAAAAAATAAAATATTCAATATGAATGGCTTATATTATTTACAAGTGTATAATCTTAAAAAATTATCTTGTGTAATACAAGAAATGAATTTTATTTTATTTGATGCATTTTTAATTCAAAAATAAATTGATTATGTTTTTTTTTTTTTATTTATCTTAAATTACTCTTAATTAAATTTCATATAAAAATAATACAACGTTGATTCCCATTATTAATAAACAAAATAATTTTAACTCTTTTTTCCTTTATAAATATTTAACTCTTGAATTACATTTATTAAAAATATATACACTTTCCAACTTATTAAAATATAATCTATTAGCTCTACCTTTTAAATTATGTATGCATATACATTTAATATGTGGATTTTAAAATTATTAATAGATGATCAAATAAATTTAAATTAAATTAAATTAAATTTATCAAAACAAATTAACTTCATTATTATTATTCTAATTTCAAAACTTCTCTCTTTGTTTTTTTCAAATACATTAAATACACATTATACTTAAAACTATTTATATTATCAAACATAAATTACTTTTATTTTTATTTTTATTTTATTTTCTTTCAATCAACTAATTATTCAAAAATTACATCCTTAGAGTGTTAGCAATTGCCTCAGAGCATTTAACAAATTCACACCATCCATTTCAAATGGGATTTGTCCCATGGACACACAAGCAATCCAACCTATAGGATTTCCTTTCCCCCTTCCCGTTCTTACTTCTATAGGCTTCCTTATAATAGGAAGATCCGCGAGGCGAAAAAGCATTTTCAATTTTCTTTGATTTCAAAAAAATATATATATTATCAATTATGTAAAAAAATAAAAAAGAAAACAAATATAGAAAGCCATCTATTAGAATCGAACCAATGATCATCGCATTTAACCTCTGAGCTAAGCGGGCTCAAATAATAGATTTATATGCATAGAATTCAACAAACTACGGAAGTTTCAATGTCATCGATGATTTTTGAACGAATGAAGGAATTGGACAGCTTTGATTTGATCATGATGGAAGGTGAGATTGCATCGGATCATTACTCTACTTTTTAATTACCCAGGCATTTGGGTGCCAGAACAGTTATGTCACTACCTCAATTACGGAAATTCGATTTTTTAGAAAGAATATTAATTCTTATTACTTTCTAATTTGACGGTTGTAAATTATTTGAAATCTCAAAATTACGGATTTGTCCTCTTTAAATCGCAGGGTGTGTTAAATGACGAGGAAACTGGGTTGGGTAAAAAAGGGTAATTTCGATAAAAGGAAAATTAAAATGAAAAGGAAAATAATATGAAGACCACATAGTTATGGATATAACCGTGATGTGATTTCGATGACACATGGGTAAAACTCATGCTTCTATCACAATAAAACACTTGCATAAAACTCATGCTGCTACCACACAATAACGTTACACAAAAAATTAGTTCAAAATACTCGTGATGTTATTGGTATCAAGCATTTTATCCTATGCATCGAATTGATCTTTCTTTCTTTTACAATAATAAGAAATAGGAAAGTTTATAAATATTTTTTTTTTGTATGTTTATAGCAATTGGTATAGCAGTTTTAACATTTAGTATAAAAAAGTTAAACAAAAAGGGCGAGAAATGTTTCATAAATATGTTTGCTAATATTTTCTTTTTGTGTTTATTTGCTTATGCCTTTTTACTATGAAAAAAAGAGGGAGAAAATCCTTTAACTATAATTCAAAATTGGTTTCAAGCCCAAATAAAACAAATCCCTAAGGAAAAATAATCCTAAGATAAAGCCCACCAAAGCCCAATATGAAATTTTGATTAAAATGTTAAAATAAGTTTAAATTAAAATGTGCAACTAGGCTGAAAAATCAATCGAAATTCATTCATCTCGGATAAAATTGGGTGTCAATAGGGAGTAGAAATATTAATGCTTTAAAAATATGTAATATATACAAAATCTCACTTTACCAAACTCAACCAATAAAAATTCTTCTTGTAATTCAACCAATAATCGACTCTAATAACTAAAAATTTTAAGAATGATAGTGATAAAATAGAAACTCATAACCTTATTTAACATTTGAGTAAGTTTAATATATCAAGTTTAAGTTGTCTACATACTTAAAAGAGAGAGAGAGCAAAGAACTTGGTTTAAAATTTTTAAGGCATAAAGAATGCTTAAAAGGACTCAAATCACAAAAATTTTCGACAAGCGAAACGAGTGAGAATTGTTATAATATTTAAGCAAAATTAATATCATAAACCTAAGCTATCAATGTGCATAAATAAGAAACAACTACAAATGCTTGAGAATTTACCCTTGATAGTCATTAAAAGTTCCAAAAAGCGATAAATTCATCCAAGTTAATAACAAATCAAGTAAGACAACATAATTCTACCCGTGAGATAAATTTGACATGAAAATTTTAAACTATCTACACACTTAAATAAGTCAAAACTGAACAAATTTAAAAGTATACTCTCTCTAAGCATTGAAAATACTAAAAATATCCAAAATCACCATTTTTTTTGACAAACCATGAAAGGCAGCCTAGTTCTAAAATTTAAACAAGTTTAACAACATAAATTTAAATAATCTATGTTCCTAAATGAGCAACAGACAATTCTGGAAAGTTGATCCTGCTTGTTATGGTTGCCATCGTTTTGAAATGGAGACTCCTTTGAAATATTGGTGTTTCTTTTTTCTTTGCTACGTGAAACAGTAGAGATTCGTTTTTAAGAGGGAGTATTGTCGATAAATTTTTGTATGCTATTTTTTTTCCTACCAAAACCAACAAACTATTTCCGGAAAAGTTAAATAAGCTAGAAATATAACTCATTCTTGCCACAGAAAAGCATTACATTATATAATAGAGAAGTAATAACGAAATGGTATAGTTTTCTAAGCATCAGAAACCAACAAAAGTAGTTACTCAGAAGCCACATCTAACTGGTTAAGTAACTGATAACCAAGCCTAACAGTAAACAAGAGAACAGAGTAAAGGGCAGTAGTATATATACCCAAAACGAACAAACTCTTTCCTGAAAAGTTAAATAAGCTAGAAATATAACTCATTCTCGCAACTCACGTAATCGTTGACCTCTTGCCAATCGATTCTGAGTAGCTTTATCGAGATCAGAAGCAAATTGCGCAAAGGCTTCTAATTCGGTTAATTGGGCCAATTCCAATTTTGATTTACCAGCGACTTGGAAAAGCATTACGTTATATAATAGGGAAGTAATAACGAAATGGTATAGTTTTCTAAGCATCAGAAACCAACAAAAGTAGTTACTCGGAAGCCACATCTAACTGGTTAACTGATACCCAAGCCTAACGGTAAATAAGAGAACAGAGTAAAGGGCAGTAGTATAACCACTTCTCTAAACCAAACAGGAAAAAGCCACTGTGAATTACCCAGTCAAGCATTCATATCTTTAGATACGGTGGGGGCCAAGCATCCAAAAAGTTTATAACCAAAATGGATGATGATTCAGAGAACAGCACATCATCATCAGAACAAGTCTGGGATAGCCCTACCTCTAAAGTTTAAATATACTTAAAAAGAGTTTCAGATCAGTTGGTGGTAAAACCAAAAGCCTATAGAAAGCATGGTCCGAAGGTCTCAGCAGAAGAACATAGAATCGGCGACAGTCCTGTTCAACCACGGCAGCTGCCGAACAGGTGTGGCTCCAGGAGCAGTCACCCCACCACGGCTTGAGGATGTCTCAGGAGCAGTCGCCCCACTACGGCTTGAGGATGTCTCAGGAGCCTCATCAAACTTCAGGAAAGTCCCCAACTGCGAAGCTGCCAAATGCGCATACCAAATAGGAGCAAGTGCAATCCAAAGTAAGATTAGAAACAAACACCTTTAAGAAATAGAAATACAGAATCAAGCAAAAAACGACAAACTATTATATGGGATCCAAGACCTTTCCCGGCCATTGGGACACGTGAAACCTCCTTTGCAGGCTCAGATTCTGCTTTGATTGGTACCACATTGGGGGGCAGAGGCGGGGGAGGGGGAAGAGAGCCCGTTGCCCCACTTCCCTCTTTCTCAGACGAGTCCATATCCCAACCAAGAAAAATTTTCTTACGTGAAAGAAAATAAAAATACTATTAGCTACAACACAAATTCCCTAAAAAGTAGGTACGTAATAGTATCATTTCACGCAGAAAAAGATTAGCTATAACCATTTCGTGCAGAAAAAAAGTAATTCATACTTTTAACTTGATAAATTATTTATTTTCAACAAAAACGAAAAGACTAAAAGCAATTAACCTTGGCATATCACAATCTTGAAACTCATCCATCTATACAATTTTTTTTTCTGGCAATATACTCATACGCCACAAAGGGAAACAAAGTCAATATGCTCATACGCCAAAAAAGAAACAAAGTCAAGGCACCAAAACTATATAATATTTAAAAATGAGATTTTTTCTTTTCCTAACAAAATGCTTAAGAAACCACATGGATGCAAATGAAAGACGTGTTTACAAAGGATACAAATATTACCTAAAAATCAGAGGATCTGTAGCAAAAAAATAAATAAATAAAGCGTATGTCGATGAATGCTGGAACTTACACAAGAAAAAAAATAGAGAAATAAGCACAAAGGAAAAAAAAAAAAAAAAAGAAAAAGAAACCCTTAGAGTACCCAAAAAAAAAAAAAAAGGGAACCTTTAAGAATATGAGCTTGAACCCAGAGGCACTAATGCTGCTGTGCACTAAAATGGTTAACAT
The DNA here is from genome assembly GCF_047325235.1 of Durio zibethinus. NCBI lineage: Eukaryota > Viridiplantae > Streptophyta > Magnoliopsida > Malvales > Malvaceae > Durio > Durio zibethinus. The sequence goes on from NC_143167.1 coordinate 3,235,712, forward strand.
GAAGAGGCAAAAAGGTGCTGTTTTTAGCATAAAAGTCAAAACTTTAACCAAATATATTGCATCATTAAGGGATAGAACGAAAGAATACCGAAACGTAAATACCTTTAGCACATCAAGAGACAGTAAAAGACTACAACTGCAGAGAAAGAGTACATGAAGCGACAGGAAACTTGTAAACGGAGTTAAAAATCCCAACTGAAGCAAAAATGTAACAACTTTCTAAATGGCTTGATTACAAGATGACAAAAAAGAAACCTTTTTTACTATAAAAGAACTGAATAATAAAATAAAATAACAAAGGTTACGAAAGGTATACATCTTTCAAAATAGAAATATGCTCTACACTGACGAAAAACTACAGTCTTTAAAAATAGAAAAAAAAAAACAGCAAAAAAGTTGCAAACTTGAAGTGTTTATTGAAAAACTAGAAACAAAAAAATGGCAACGAAGATCAGATCATACTCAAAAAAGAAGAAAATCCTTGAAAAAAGCCACCCATTGAAGCAGCATTGCAAAGTCCAAAAGCAAGTAAAAAACCATCAAAAATACATCAAAAACAAAGGACCTTTCAAAAATACATCAAAAAACCAGTAAAAAAAAGTCCAACGAAGAAAAACACGAGACAAAAACACTGCAACCAAACAGGTTTCACAGAAAAAAAATACCTGAAATTTGGAGAGCAAATGAAAGATAGAAACCCTAAAACTCAAAGAGACTGTCGAATACAAATCTCCTTTCTCGTTTTTTAACTCTCACACGAAAAAACTAAAAAGAGACTGAAATAAACCCCCTAGGACCACCCGTCTGTCTTTGCCTTAATTTGTGTCCTCTGCATCGCGGTTTCCACGATTACGCTGCTTTACCGCATCTCCACCGTCCACTTGGTCGATTTAGATGACTAATTTTTTAAAAATTAAGGTTAATAGGAGCAATATTATTAAATTAATTACTAATTTATTCACAATATGCATGAAAAGTTTTTGAATGATTGAGATTTTTTTCTATAATTATTTAAGGGTTTATATTTTATTCGATTATAATGTATAAATTTTATATACTATGAATTAATTATATAATCTCATTAAAGAAATAAATCAGATGATATCTCTTCATTAATATGTAATTTTATTAAAATATTAAATTTTATATATTTATTTTAAAAATAGATATTTGCTTATTAATGAAATGATCTCCTCTTATCATTTACAGATAAAATATAAAATCTGTGTATTAAATATAGACTATGTGTATTAAATATCATTTTTTTGCTATAGCATATGTGTTCATCATGCTTGAAAAATCATGATTGTATAATTCTTTGTTATAACATGCTAATTGAATATTTGTTTTGGATAGGATATGCTTATGAAATAATGCTATTATGCATGTATTGATTGAACTTTTCATATGCTTGAAATATATTATGATCGTTAAAGTTTGTGAACAAAATAGCTAACAATTGGTATCAAAATGACTAAAAATTTTTTTAACTTTAATGGACCCTTGTTTATGTACATATCATTGATATAACTTGTACCTTTCATACAAAATTGTGTGTGCCTTAAATTGATTAATCCTTATTTTGAAAAGAAAGAGAAATCTTAGAATACAATTTTGCTTGATTTATTTTATGATAACATATCTTTAACAATTGGTATCTGGAACAATTGAAATAAACTTGTATGCATATGCTTGAATTTATGCTTAATTGCTATTGATGTTTTATGTTCTAAGCACATCTTATGATAACATGACTTATCAGTAGGTTGCATATCATTTATTATCTTTTTGCTCATAAATTTCATATGGTTAGGTTGAATGATTGATTCTGTGCTATAACATTTTAATTAGATATACTTATGATTTTATGGTAATATACATGTATGTGAATTTCATTGTGCATATTACACTTGATTATATGCATTCAAAATACTCTTGATATTGTTGGTATCAAGCATTTTGTCCCATATATTGAATTGATCTTTCTTTCTTTAACAATGACAAGAAAATGGAGAGTTTATAAATATTTCTTCTTGTATGTTTATAGCAATTGGTATAGAAGCTTTAACATTTAGTATAAAAAGGTTAAACAAAAAGGGAGAGAAATGTTTCATGAATATAGTTGCTAATACCTTCTTTTTGTGTTTATTTACTCATGCCTTTTTACTATGACAAAAAGGGAGAGAAATATCATATAGACAAATTTGCTTGTACTTAACATGCATATGTTTGATTGTACTTATTTTATATATTTGACTAAAATATGTTTGATGAGTTATACTGAATTAGGGTGCAATAATTGAGATGGAGTTTTGCCTTACAAAATTTAAAAAGAGTTGTTTAAAATATTTTTCAAAATTTTACATGTCTTAAAGAAAGTTTCTTATCAAGCAAATTTAACTTTAAGTTTTTTCATATAAAAAAAAAGAGAGATTGTTAACTTGAATTGATCCTTATTTTGAAATGACAAAACATTAAGCTAAATAAGCTTGATTAAGATTATGAAAAAGATTTATTTAGTATATATTCTTAAGTTTTATATTTTGGTATTAAATAATATGATTTTCAAAGTTTAAAGAAACCTTTCTTTATATTTTCTTATTTTTCAAATCAAACTATCTTTATACATTATTTATTTGAGCTTAAATGAAAGACTAATTGTTGTTTTTAAAGTAAACTTATTCATTTTGGACACAATACAATTTTGATAATATTGGTTTTACGAAATAGATTAACTTAAGAAAGTTATTTTATAAGAACAAAGTTTTTCAACATTGAACTTGTTTTATTTTTCTATATTAATTCATAGAGTTTTAATATTTGAATTTTATATGGTTGGAAAGCTCTTTGAATATACTTTCTAATTGATCAAACAAAATCAAAATTCAATTTTTTTAAGAAAAGATTTTGAATTTTTACTACACTTTGCAGTTGTCTAAAAACTGTATAATGGGTAGTTTTGAAAATTCACTATAATTCGTATACAATGAATTAGGTGATGAATTTTATATGGATAGAAAGCTTTTTAAGTCTAGTTTCTAAATATTCAAATAGTTTTTGATTTAGAATTGTGTAACTCAAAATATAATCAAATTAGTAAGTAGAGTACAAAACCAAAAACAATCACCCAACTTAATTAAATTGATCCCCTGGCTAAACCAATCGATCCCTTCCTTGTATGGATCAATTGGTTCAAGGTTTTAAAGACAAGATCGATCCCTTTATGAAGGGATTGATTGGTTTTTTACACAAAATGAAAACTTTGCTCCAAACCTTAAAAAGGAATCGATCACCCAAACTAGGAGATCAATGACCTGAAAAAAGGATCAATTGGTACTAAATATGGATTGATTGATTGTGCCTTTTCATGCGCGAAATTGCTTCAATTTTAAGTAACCAATCAATCCCCTCATAAGAAGGGATTGATCCCCTATGTCTAAAAAATCTCTAACAACTAGTTTTTTCAAGCTTCAATGCTTTTTTTCAACTCCAAACCATCTGTAGTGACTAGTTCTTCAATTCCTCTATAAATTGGATATTCCAACACACCAAGAAGGTTGATAAACCAAGAGAGTAAGAACCAACAAGTTATATTTTCATTTTTTTCATAAAATCAAGAGTTGTTAGAGATTAAAATCCATATCTTTTGTATTTGTTGTATCCAAGCTATATTGTGTTGTTCATTCATCAAATTTCTTTATATTTCATTAGGCAAACACTCAACCTTGCAAGGTATTTTAGTTTGCAAAATCATTTGGGTTATCTTATAAGCCAAAGGTAAAGTATCTTCTTAATATTATAAGGGTAAAAGTTACTATATAATCCTTAAAAAAAATAGAGATTTAGTACAATATAGGTTTATATCTTATAAGAGTTTTTCTTCAATTAGTGGATTGAAATCTTGGTATGGACAATCAAGAAGAGAAGACACAGGTACCTTATGAAAAATGACCGAACCTCTATAAAACTTTGTATTTGATTTCTCTATCTCTATCTCTTTATTTCCATTATTGATTATATTTACTTCTAGATATATCAATTATTGTCATTTGCATCATATTGTGATATTAATTTTAATTTTTCATTTAATTATTTTCAAATCATTATTTGAGAATAACTTGGAGAAATTCAATTCACCCCCACTTGATCACTATCTCACATAAAAAGCTAACATGGATCAAAATGAACCGTTTCCAAAATGAATTATCTGTGGACCAATCAAAATGGCCTCACTAAAAAAAAAAAAGAAAAAACCTTTCATTAGTTTTTTTAATAAATATTAATTTTTAAAATTTTTATTTTTATTTTATAATTAATTTGATTGAAAAAGATATTACATACAAGAATTCATTTTTTTTAAAGCTAGGCTTTAAAACTATGTAATATATACAAAATGTATTAAAAATGTAAGTAGATTTACATTTTTCTTAGTTAATGTATATGATCCTTTACAATTTTTGTCTATAATAATACTATAAATTGTAGGATATATATATATAATATGCATACAAAAATATTTTAGATTAAAGTCAAAATTGATGGAATAGCAAACATGAATTAGGTTCAATATATTTAAGAAGAAAATTTACCATAGAATTATTTGAATCATTCATCAATTGCTTAATAAATTAAGCAGTTTTTATATCTTCATTCTACATTTCAACACCTAAAATCTTTGTTGTAAGATATTGAAGTATCTTTTGACTTTTTTCTAGTAACAAAAATGCTTGTTAAAAACATGAACTTTAAAACTATAAGATAAAGTCAATTATAATGCAATCATCTAGACAAAGCTTATAACCAATGACAACAACCCATTTATCTTTTTAATAATAAAAAATAATAATAATACCAAGTGTTAGAATGATCAAAAGTGATGACATAATGATAATAATAATAATAATAATAATAATAATAAACAAGAAAAGAGAAAAGAAAGAAAATATCATATACCTAAATGAAACCTTTGAAGTTAATCTAAAGCACCAATGAAAAAGGTCCAAATCTGGCAATCTAATTTCTTAAATGAAGCCTTTATAATAAAACCTAAAGCACTAATGAAAAAAACCAAAGTCTAACAGCCTAATCTCTAATTCAAGCTAGGAGGATCCGAGTCGGGCCTAGGTTGACTAGCAGTTCGAATCACGCAACCCATCTTTTTTTATTTTTTTTTTGAATTTTTTTCACAATCCTAAGTTAACTGAACTCTCATCCCCCAATTCTTCTTTTTTTTTTAAATCTTTCCCTTTTGACTTTTCAAACTTTTTTTCTCTTTTTTTTTTCTTTCTCTTTTCTCCCTTCTCTTTTCTATTTTTTTTTCTTTTTTCTATCCGAATAGCTCCCTCTTTTTCTTCTTAACCCAAGCAAAGTTCCCTTTTTTTTTTTTTTCAGTCACACCAACTATTAGCCGACAACCATATCTTCTTTGTCCCTTTTTTTTTCTTTTTTTTTTAGTTCAGCATTACTACTCATTTTCCCTATACGTCAGTTTGACGATTTTTTTAGTTTGACGATTTTTTTAGTTTGGTTCTTCTTTTTTTTTTTTCTATTTTCTTCTTTCCTTTTTCTTTTCCTCTGCCTCCACCACTTAAGCTACTTTTCTTCTCCTTTTTTTTTATTGTAGCCAAATGGTGCCCAAGGAATCACCAAACAAGATTTTTTTTTTTTGAAATTTTTTCTGTTGGTAAGGACTATGGCTTTTGTTTTACGTTTTTTTTATTTTTTTATGATTTTTGAAACAGAAGATGAAAGAGATTTTTTTTTTGTTTGAGGTGTTGTTAGTGGCTTTATGCTATTAGTTTGGTTAGAGCATGGGGTAGTGGGAGGCAATGAAGGTGGAAGGTGGCTTGAGAGTGAATGCAAAGTGGGGATGGTTGGTCAATAGTGTGGGTGCTTGGGTATTGGTGAAGGCAAGGTCTCAATATTAAAGATGAATGAGTGGTTAAACAAGACTTGGTTGAAATAGTTTGGGCTTTCGGGTGTTGGTAGTTGTTTGGCTTAGTGATGGGGCGATGGTGGTGACACTTTTAACAGTTTGGCATAAGGCAAAATAAGAATGAGTATTTTGATTTTGCTTACTGTTATCTATACATCTCAAGGGGAGGCTCCAGTATGGGATTTGATTTTGAAGGTTTTTGGTGCTCGGTTGATGTCCATAAAAGTTATGCTAATGACTTGTGTGGTGGTATTAGACTTAGCAATGGTAGTTTGAATATGGTGGTCTTGGGTTGGGATTTAGTTTAATGTTGGTGGTTTTTTTTTTTTTTTGCTAGACATTGAAGGTTAAGGATGATGAGTGCTGAAAAATCCCTATTTTATTGTAATGGTTCTCTTCTTTTTGAAACCCAATTCTTCCACCAAAATTTAATGGCTTTGTAATGGTTTTTTAAACGGATATGACAGAAGTGCAGAAATGACTACTGATTTTTTAAGACCAAAAATCCTCTGCCTTTTAGGATATAAGTCTTTGATAAAAATATGCTAGAGGTCAGTACATAAAAATGAGGCTAACAATAAAAAAACTGAAAATGATGAGTGATAAAGTTGGGAGAAAAAAAGTTAATGAATTTGTGCTAGAGTTAGATAAAGCACAAAGTGAAAAATGAAAAGCTGAAAATCATGCAACAATTTGGATTCAATGGGTGTGGAATGAAGAAAAGGCTTATGGCAATATTGGCTTTTCCTTTAATTGAATTTGGGCATCCATTAGGCTTTGAAACCTTAAGCCCAAATCGTTTAACTATAATTCAAAATTGGTTTCAAGCCTAAATAAAATAAATCCCCAAGGAAAATTAATCATAAGATAAAGCGCATCAAAGCTTAATATGAAATTTTGATTAAAATGTGCGACTAGGTTGAAAAATCAATCGAAATTCATTCATCTCGGATAAAATTGGGTGTCTATAGAGAGTAGAAATATTGATGCTTTAAAAATGTATACAAAATGTATTAAGAACATAAGTTGGTTTACATCCTGTTTTTGGCTAATGTATATGACCTTTTACAATTTTTGTCTATAATAGTGCTATTTTGAGATATATATATATATATATATATATACAATATGTGTATAAAACTTTTTTAGATTAAAGTCAAGATTGATGGAATAGCAAACAAGAATTAGGTTCAATATGTTTAAGAAGAAAAGTTACAATAGAATTTTTTGAATCATTCGTCAATTGTTTAATAAATTAAGCAATCCATTCATTCTGCATTTCAACACCTAAAATCTTTGCTACAACACATTGAAGTGTTTTTTGACATTTATCTCATAACAAAAATGCTTGTTAAAAATAAACTTTAAAACTATAAGACAAAGTTAATTATAATACAATCGTCTAGACAAAACTTATAGCCAATGACAACAAACCATTTATCTTTTTAACAATAAAATCAATTCAACAATTTTTATCTTTAAGGTTGGAGTCTTAGTCAACCAAATTCATTATAATTGTATTAACAACAAAGTCAATTCAATAATTTTTATATTTAAAACATTCAGAGATTCAATGTGATAAAATTTTTATCTTGTCATGAAATATCTAAACTCATTTAGATGGCATTAATAATTACCCTTAAGAAACAAAAACAATTAATAAAAAAATGCATAAATAACATATGCTTGAAAATGAGAAATAACTAAATATATTGAAAAATTTACTTTTAAAGGTCATAAAAAGTGTAGAAAAGAAAGTCAACTTATAAATCAAATTTGGCAAAAAAAAAAAAAGCATAAATAATTAATAAAAAATGCAAAATCTCACTTTACCAAATTCAACCAAAAAATTTTTTTTTTTGTAATTCAACCAATAATCGATTCTAATAACTAATAATTTTAAGAATGATAATGGAAAAAAAAAACTCATAACCTTATTTAACATTTGAGTAAGTTTAATATATCAAATTTAAGCTGTTTACATACTTAGAAAAGAGAGAGCAAAGAACTTAGTTTAAAATTTTCAAGGCATAAAGAATGTTTAAAAAAACTTAAATCACAAAAATTTTCGACAAGCGAAATAATGAGTGAAAATTGTTATAATATTTAAGCAAAATTAATATCACGACCTAAGCTATCATGTGCATAAATAAGGAACAACTACAAATGCTTGAGAATTTACACTTAATAGTCATTAAAAGTTCCAAAAAGCGATAAATTCATCCAAATTTAATAACAAATCAAGCAAGACAGCATAGTTCTACCCATGAGATAAATTTGACATAAAAAATTTAAACTATCTACATACTTAAATAAGTAAAAACTGAACAAATTTAAAAGTTTGCCCTCTCTAAGCATTGAAAATACTAAAAATATCTAAAATCACCATTTTTTTTTTTTGACAAACCATAAAAGGCAGCCTAGTTCTAAAATTTAAACAAGTTTAACATCATAAATTTAAGTAATCTATGTTCCTAAATGAGCAACAAACAATTCCGGAAAGTTGATCCTGCTTGTTATGGTTGCCATCGTTTTGAAATGGAGACTCCTTTGAAATATTGGTGTTTCTTTTTTCTTTGCTACGTGAAACAGTAGAGATTCGTTTTTAAGAGGAAGTATTGTCGATAAATTTTTGTATGCTATTTTTTTTCCTACCAAAACCAACAAACTCTTTCCGGAAAAGTTAAATATGCTAGAAATATAACTCATTCTTGCCACAGAAAAGCATTACATTATATAATAGAGAAGTAATAACGAAATGGTATAGTTTTCAAAGCATCAGAAACCAACAAAAGTAGTTACTCAGAAACCACATCTAACTTGTTAAGTAACTGATAACCAAGCCTAACAGTGAATAAGAGAAGAGAGTAAAGGGCAGTACTATAACCACTTTCACTAAACCAAACAGGAAAAAGCCACTGTGAATTTCCTAGTGAAGCATTCATATCTTTAGATACGTTAGCGGCCAGGCATCCAAAAAGTTTATAACCAAAATGGATGATGATTCAGAGAACAGCACGTCATCATCAGAACAAGTCTGAGATAGCCCTAACTCTAAAGTTTAAATATACTTAAAAAGGGTTTCAGATCAGTTGCTGGTAAAACCAAAAGCCTATAGTAAACATGGTCAAAAGGTCTCAGCAGAAGAACATAGAATCGGAGACATTCTTGTTCAACCACGGCAGCTGCGGAACAGGTATGGCTCCAGGAGCAGTCACCCCACCATGGCTTGAGGATGTCTCAGGAGCCTCATCAAACTTCAGGAAAGTCCCCAACTGCGAAGCTGCCAAATGCGCATACCAAATAGGAGCGACTGCAATCCAAAGATTAGAAACAAACACCTTTAAGAAATAGAAATACAGAATCAAGCAAAAAACGACAAACTATTATATGGAGATCAAGTGGGAAAATAATTAGGTAAACCAAATGAATTTGGCATTTGAGAAAAAGCATATCACAAACACTAGGGAAGCATCTCAACCAGAATACTTACCTACAGATATGGCAGTGGTACTTCTTTGATTCCTGCATTAGAAAGAGATTACAAGGAATGCAACCGTGATTACAACTTAAAACATTTGTGAAGTAATTACAACACATGATTATACGCTTACGTATATGATAGAGAATGGACAAGTTCTTGCAGTTCGTCAGCTGAAAATCCGATTTCATCTAAGAGAACATGATAATGGGTAGGCCTTGTGGTTCCCTGAACAGCAAATACAAATTATACAAACAAACCAACGTTACAATAAAAGATGAAGGGCTATACCCATAAGACACAGCAAAAGCGTCGAGCACAACTTGGATGAGGAAACCAACCACCGTAAGAGGAACTTCAATTTCAGTCGTGCATTTTCTTTCACAACAAAACATGCATGACAGCCTTAAAATACAAACAATGAATTCTGGATAGAGAAGGCAAGTACAAATGTAGTTGGCAATATCTTGACCAATTAAGTGAGACAAAATTGCAAAATCAACAACCATTAATCAACTGAAACAAAATTCTAGAAAAACTTACAATCATTCCGGCATGTGCACATAGATAAAAGTCATTGTTCTGTGGATGACAAACTGTGTTGTCTATCCCGGTTCCTGCAAAACAATAAAAAAAGGATCGATTTTAACAACTATAACAGAGGTACCAGATGACATGCATCAAATAATGAGTGAGCCTCACCAGGCAGAACATTATCAGGAGATCCCTGCTGGAAAAACCTTGTACGATGATTTTTTTGTGCTACGATGACCACAAACCTGGGGTTCCAATTCTCATCAAGATTCTTGCAAGCCTATAAAGTAGAAACGTTAACGAGAGATGTTTTATCCCAAGCACTATCATCTTAATGACTGATTTATAACTAGCACAATTTTCGTACTTATTTTGCATGAATAACTCAAATAGAAATGTACAATTTTCAGTTCCCATGATTGAAAGTCACTACTGCATACCTCAACAATTTGTTCCAGTTCAATGTTCAAAACTTGATTGAACTGTGACTCACTGACCCCGTCCCTGAGTGGAACCAAGAATAATGAGCAAGTAAGCATGCATAAGCATCTCAATAAAAGGTAAAAGAAACATCAGCGCAATAACCACAAACTAGCTTACAAGAAGTATGTAAAGAGATATGATGGTTCATAAGAAGATAAAACAAAATTTGAAAAAGAAAATTGTCAAAAAAGGACATAAATGATGTAAAGATTAACCAAGTACCATAAAACCTGCAATAGAATGATAAAAATTCACAGCATTGTAACATAAAAAAAAAGTTTTGCATAGCAGGTATTAATTACATTCATAGAACCCAACTATACAAAACAGAAATGTAAATGTTAGTTAGGGCTTTTGGGGGGTGGGGGGGGGGGGGGGTGGGGATTCACAACATTTTAAGTCATATAGCCAGAGCAGAAAATGAGAATAATGGAAGAGGCTAAAAAATGAGAATGTTCTGAAGCATTTTAGACAGCAGGCAGAAAGGAACATGCTAGTTTGATTAAAAGTTTAAAGGACAACTTGTACATTCCGTAAGCAGCATGAAGAGACTGAGCAGATCAAATATACTTGAATATCAAGACAGCATTTCACATGTAAAACAGATGATTTAACAGAATAAATACACCCATTACTTAGAAGTTAGAAATCAATACAAATAGAGTTTGCAAAGCAGAGACGAAGCTGTGGCAATTAAGAAGCAGGAAAACCAAATTTTGCATCCCTGAGTTCCCTAAAAATGTATGATTTAGAATATTTTTGTTATATAGAATGAACGTGAGAAACAGCAAAATGTAAAATAAGAAACCTGAATATGATGATTTGAAGAGGCTTCTGTCGTGAGCTTCTAAAAAAGTCAAAGACAGCCTCCCTGATGTCAAAGAAAATACATTAGGTACACAAACTCGAAACATTATATTCCCAAAAATTAAAATACTACAGACATAAATGATTACCAGCAGAATAACATATTACACAACTTTCTTATTACAACCCACCGCCATTGACGCCCCAAGCAAGAAGAGAGAAACAATAATGAGGATATAAAAAATAAATTTTCAACAAATAACTTGTCCCTTTTATTGGCCAATACTTGTCCCCTCTTTAGTCAAATAACTTTAAGATTGAAACGTACCTCATAACACCTCCATCCACCCGGTCAGACACTCGTTTGAATAGTGAATCTATCATTTCAACCCGGGGTGACTGTGTCCGGACAGATGCCCTATAGCGGTAAATGGAGGGCCACTGCCTGGAGTTAACCACCTACAATTAAATACAGTTAAAAAATCTCACAAATTTTGAAGTATAGACAGACTGCCAAATCACATCTCTATAACTGCTTGCAATTTATGGAAACTCAAGAAACCCAATGATAAGGAATAAGATCATCCCTACCGCAGCTATTGACGGGACATCAGACTGCCCAGGAGAGCCATGTGACACATCCATACCAAGGATCATGGTTGGAACCCTTGAAACAACAGGGATCATAGAACTTGGAGTTGGAACCCTTGAAACAACAGGGAAGGGACGTGGTTGTTGGATTGTTAACATTGAATTCAGTCCTCCAAGCTGCGAGCAGATTATGATATTAGCAGGTTTAATTATAAATAGAACAATAACCTTAATGGTTTAACTACAGAAGATTAGAACTGCAACCAGAGGAATGGCTTAAGTTAAAAAAAAAAGAAAAAAGAAATCGTTGGACAGAAGCAGACCTTTGCATTAATCTTGAGAAGCAGATTCGTAAGGTACTGATCAGTGAACTTAGTTGGAGCCATACACTGAGTGACTATGCCAGAGTCGGCAAGATTCTTTCGCTTCCATGGACCTTAGAAAATTCGTTGAACTTACTACGTAAGCAAAAGACTTCCAGGAAAACACGCATAGACAATGTATGAACAGATGAGTTTGTGCACACCATAAAGATCAGAATTTTTCCTGTTAGGCAGCACACAAAGAAGGAACCGTGGAGAGACATTACTTTCAGATTTCATCTCATCAAACATCTTATCCACTCTACCCACAGGAGAGAGACGTCCGTTCTCATTCTTCTCTGTGTACACACCAAATGGTCTATCTACATGCTGAAAAAGAGACATGGAAAAGAACGTAAGCCAACAAGTTGAATTCTATAACTTTGTATGTGCTGATTGACAATACCAATACAACCAAAACAAAAATTAGACAACAAACTTACCATTCCTTTCATTTCTCCGCATCTCATCAGATCCAACACAAGTCGACTTACATCACAACGTGGCCAGAAGTTAACAACACCCCAACTTTCAATCCTAGTTGGCTCCACAAATCTCTATGAAAGCATAACTGAACTGTTGAGAAACAAGAGATGAAACATATATAAGATAGAAGGCTGCAAAAGCAAAGAAGCTATAGACCTTATTGTTGAAATTCCATCGCCCATTCTTAGGCGCGAAAGCTTTACCATCGCCCGCTATTATCTGTCATCAAAAGATAACTCAATTAGCATGTACATCGAAAAGAAGGATCATTAAATTAACCCTCAACAACCAGCATACACGTTCCGTATATCAAAGAAAGAAACAAAATTCATCATTAACCTACCCCCGGAGGAGGCAGAATACGGCCTTCCACTTGGGTGAAATTAGAGCTGATAGAAACACCACATGAACGCAGCACTGGTTCAGCACCATAATTACTGTTATGTAAAGCCTGCACAAAAATATGCAACACTCATAAGTTATAGAACAAGTGAAATGCTGAGAGTCAGAAGTTTATAATAGACCTACAATAGACAAGAGCCTCATTCTTTCTTGAGGCTTCTGCCTTGATTTTTCGACCAGCGAAGCTCTTTGGAAAGTGGATAGCGCTTTTGTGTAGCGTTGCAACGACACCAAAGTGCACAGCTATGGCATTGCAACAGGTGCACAACAAATCATAGACAAGAATTAGTTGCTAAGCATATATCATGTAACAAAACAAAGCCACAATGCACTCATTCACCTCCAAAGGAATATATGTTGGCCGCTTTGGCTTGCCAACATTAATGCATGGCAAATCTGCAGAATAAGCCAACTGTATCTTGCGATGGGTGACAAAATATTCATAAACAGTAATCTCCACGGTCTCTGCTTCACCATTCTCATTCTTCATACTTTTCTGCTTCCATGAGAACCTGCATCATGGACACAGCACACAACAAATAAGAAACAATAACTTTAAACTGAAGTATTACACAACAGGCAAGTAGGAAAAGCTCAAAGTTAAATAGTAGCCAATTTAGCACCAATCAAAGAAAAAGCACTATTGTGAGACCGGGAAATCATACATCTGATCTTTGCAGAAAAGGTCACTCAATCCGGTAATCTTGTACTCCAGATTGGATGGTCTGACTTCTACCCTCAGATTTTTAAGCACTCGTTTAGCCTATTCAGGGTTTCAAGCAATTGCGGTTTAGTAATTAATAATTGATGCAAAGAACTCAAATTCGCTTGGCAAAAAAATGTAGTTATTGATAACCTTGCTCCAGTCCAGGTACTGAGGATCTCTCATATTCTGATTCTCAAGTAAAAAATCCAATACTGGACCAGGTTGAAATATCACTGTAGTTGATACGTCTGAAACACAAAGAGAAATAGTAATTATACAAACAATACAAAGCACACAAATGCGTAAGTGCTGCGAGATGAGGTTCCAACCAATATTCAGGGAAAGGCCTCCTTGAGTAGCTCTGAAACTTGAATGGAATCCCCTGCATCCTAGGACACCACGGCCAATGTTTGTATAATTATTTTCATCATCTTGGAAAAAAGACTGGCGAACAAGTAGGCATCCCCTATGTAAGTGAACGTAATGTCAGAATAAATATAATATCCGGGATCAAAACCTAAAAGTGGAGAAAAGAATACTCAGGCACATATTTTAACTCACCGTTTTGCAGCATGCTGCCGTAAAATGATATCCAGCACCCTCAGGGCTTCTTGTGAGTTTCCTGATTCCTGTCCACGCAGAGCATTTTGAATGGCTTGCATGGGAATCTTTGCGGCAAAGCTAATCTCCACGTTAAATGTCTTTGGCGGGTGCATACGTCCTAATATCTTCCTTTCACGCTCTTTTTGGCTTTCATTGCCATCAGGGCTTGCACTCCTATTGTTTCCATACATACTTAAAAAATTAGAAACAATGAATGGGAGCAGTGTAAATACTGCAAATCAATCTAAAGTGCACGTCAACCTGTCGGATGTAACATCCTCAAGCACAACAGGAAACTCAAGCTTGGTACTTGGGAGAGGACCAACAGTAAATAAACTCTTCTCCCCATCATACGCAAAGTCCTTTCCAGCCAACTCACTGCTGTAGGTCTCATGCAACTTATCCATCACCTTTCTTCCAACACCCTTCCCAACCACTGGGCGACCATCTTCATAAGAAAGAGAAACCTGTTGAACCAAATTGCAAAAGAAGAAGAAACTTGCATCAATAATTTCTATTTACCAATGAGAAAAAAAGATAAGCAGAGCGAAGTAAGCAATTACATACACTGTAGTGGAAGAAATGCCCATCAACAGTTCCAACATTCACTTTGAAGTGATTTGTGAGAATAGATATCTTCTGCCCTTTAGATCCAAGACCTTTCCTGGCCATTGGGACACGTAAAACCTTCTTTGCAGGTTCACATTCTGCTTTGATTGGTGCCACATTGGGAGGCAGAGGCGGGGGAGGAGGAAGAGAGCCCGTTGCCCCGCTTCCCTCTTTCTCAGACGAGTCCATTTCCTAACCAAGAAAATTTTTCTTACGTGAAAGAAAATAAAAATACTAGTAAGCATTTAAGATTAGCTACAACAGAAATTCCACAAAAAGTAGGTACGTAACAGTATCATTTCATGCAGAAAAAGATTAACTATAACCATTTCATGCAGAAAAAAGTAATTCCCACTTTTAAGTTGATAAATTAGTTATTTTCAACAAAAAAGAAAAAATTAGTAGCAATTACCCTTGACATATCACAATCTTAAAACTCGTCAATCTATACAACTTAGTATCTAGTTCTCTTAAACTATATAGTGTCTGTTTATATGGTTTTATTTTATAGGATTGTTTTTTTTTTTTTTTTTTTGTTATTTGAAATATCCTAAGAGAAATCAACAAAAATATATCCATTTCCTTTTGAGAAATACAGACATAGAGATTAAGGGAATTTAGTGAATAAATAATGATTTAAAATTTAGATTGTGGATTTTTGTATTTGTGTCATTTAAATTATAAATTTAATGTATTAATATTATATTTTATACGAAAATTACGTGCCACAATTAATATAGATGATAAAATATAAAATATATATTTTTAATTTTGTTAAATCCATATATATATATAATTATTATTAAAATTATAAATTATATTTCTTTCATGTTTTTATTAGTATCCTATTTCGTATCCCTTTTATTCGTTTTGTGTTCGTGTTATATTTTTGCATGATGTATTCTCTTGGCAAAGTAAACAACAAAATAAAATTTTTCTAACAATATACTCAAAACGTGATTTTTTTTTTTCTAGCAATATACTCGTACGCCACTAAGGAAAACAAAGTCAACATGCTCGTACGCCAAAAAAGAAACAAAGCCAAGGCACCAAAACTATATAATATTTAAAAATGAGATTTTTTTTTTCCTAACAAAATGCTTAAGAAACCACATGCATGCATATTAAAGACGTGTTTACAAAGGATACAAATATTACCTAAACATCAGAGGATCTATAGCAAAAAAAAAAAAAAAAAAGCGTATGTTGATGAATGCTGGAACTTACACAGGAAAAAAAATAGAGAGATAAGCACAAAGGAAAAAAAAAAAAAGAAAAAGAAAAAGAAACCCTTAGAGTACAAAAAAAAAAAAGGGAACCTTTAAGAATATGAGCTTGAACCAGAGGCACTAATGCTGCTATGCACTAAAACGGTTAACATGAAGAGGCAAAAAGGTGCTGTTTTTAGCATAAAAGTCAAAACTTTAACCAAATATATTGCATCATTTAAGGGATAGAACGAAAAAATACCAAAACGTAAATACCTTTAGCACATCAAGAGACAGTAAAAGACTATAACTGCAGAGAAAGAGTAAATGAAGCGACAAAAAACTTTTAAACGGAGTTAAAAATCCCAACTGAAGCAAAAATGTAACAACTTTCTAAATGGCTTGATTACAAGATGACAAAAAAGAAACCTTTTTTACTATAAAAGAACTGAATAATAAAATAAAATAACAAAGGTTACGAAAGGTATACATCTCTCAAAATAGAAATGTGCTCTACACCGACGAAAAACTACAGTCCTTAAAAATAGAAAAAAAAAAAAAAAAAAAAAAAACAGCTAAAAAGTTGCAAACTTGAAGTGTTTATTGAAAAAGTAGAAACAAAAAATGGAACGAAGCGCAGATGATACTCAAAAAAGAAGAAAATCCTTGAAAAAAGCCACCTACTGAAGCAGCATTGCAAACTACAACGCTTAAAATTTTTCAAAAACAGAGGACCTTTCAAAAATACATCAAAAACCCTGTAAAAAAAAGTCCAAAGAAGAAAAACACGAGACAAAAACACTGAAACCAAACAGGTTTCACAGAAAAAAAAAATACCTGAAATTTGGAGAGCAAATGAAAGATAGAAACCCTAAAACTCAAAAGGCACTGTCAAATACAAATCTCCTTTCTTGTTTTTTCCTCTCACACGAAAAAACTATAAACAGACTGAAATAAACCTCCAAGGACCATCCGTCTTTGTCTTGCCTTAATTTATGTCCTCTGCATCGCGGCTTACACGATACGCTGCTTTACCACGTCTCCACCGTCCACTTGTCAATTTAGATTAGATGACAATAATTTTTTAAAACTTCAGGTTAATAAGAACAATATTATTAAATTAATTACTAATTTATTCATAATATGTATGAAAATTTTGTGAATGATTGAGACTTTTTTATAATTATACAAAGATTTATATTTGATGTGTTGTATAGATTTTATAAATTATTTTATTGATGACCTAAATCATATTATATCGTCTCATTAATAATTAAATTTTTTAAAAGATATAAATTTTTATATTTATTTTAGAAATTGTTATTTATTTATTAAGAAATTAACTTCATCAAACACGGTAACGATGTATAAATTTATGTACTATCAAAACATTAAATATAAACTCATTATATAAATTTATTATATAAAAATCATACAAAATATATTTTAAAAAGCCAAATAAAACTTATAAAAAATAAAAAATTTTAACTAATACAAATTAATTTTACTGTATTATAGTCACATCATAATAATTATTTATTAAAAAATTATTAATTTCCATAATTAACATTTATATAAAGATATAAAAGTTAAAATATTTTATAAAAATTAAAATATTCAATGTGAACGATTTCTATTATCCGATATGTGCATAATTTTAAAAATTTTTAATGTATCGTCTAATAAATGAATTCTATTTTATTTGATGTATTTTTAATTTAAAAATAAATTGATTATATTTTCTTTATAATATTTATTTTAAATTACTTTCAATTAAAATTCATATTAAAAGTAATAAAACTTTTTTTCCGTTGTTAATAAATAAAATAATTTTGTATTTTTTTTTCAATTATAAATATTCAACTCTTAAAATAAATTTACTAAAAATTATACACGTTTCAACATATTAAAATATAATTTATTGGCTCTACCTTTTTAAGTTATGTATGCATGTACATTTAATATGTGGATTTTAATAATATCAATAAATGATCATATAAACTAAAATTTAATTTATCAAATCAAATCAAATCGAATTAATTTCATTATTATTGTTATTTTATTTCAAAATCTCTCCTTTTTTTTTTTGTCGAATACGTTAAAAACACATTATACATAAAACTATTTTTATTACTAAACATAAATTACTCTTAAGTTTATTTTTAATTTTATTTCATTCAATTAATTATTTCAAAATTACATATTTAAAATGTCATCAATTGCCCTCGATTTGCAACAGGTGACTATGAAAGTTTTAGTGTCATCAATGATTTTGAACGTAATGAAGGGAACGGGTCTTAAATTACACCTTTAGATCAAAGCATTGGACGGCTTTGATTTGATCGTGATAGAATGTGTGATTGCATAAGATCATACCCTTTTTTTTAATTGTTAAAAAATATGCACATTTGCAGTGCAAAAATGATTATGTCACTACTTTAATCATAGATATTCGGTTTTTGCAAAAACGATATTAATTTTTATTAATTTTTGATTTGACGATTCTAAGTTTAATTGAAATCTCAAAATCATGGTTTTGTCTGTTTAAAACAATGGGGTGTGTTGAATGATAAAAAAATTGAGTTGGGTGGAGAAGGATAATTTGGATAAAAGGAAATGGAAAACAAAAAAAAAAAAATAGTGCGGAGATCATGTACTTACGAATATAACAATAATTTGATTATGCATGACATGTGTGAATAGATTAAGATATCTAAAATTAGATATACGAAGTAATTATATAGCTTTTTATAAGAGTAGATTTTTTATGATATTAGATTTTAAATATTTTATCAACCACTTTCAATTCAATAATTAAATTTTTTTTTTCACAAAAAAATGTTGAAACTTTTTTGTCTATCCATAAATGGTTTTATCCTAAAATAATTTTTTTTAATAGTAGTAGTAATTTAATTTTCATAAATTCTTGTTTTGGTAGACAATATTTTTCTTGTAGTTATCTTTATCAAATACAATTATCAAAATCAAAATATTTATAATTTTCAACTCTTAATTCACCATTTTTTTCTAATACTGGCAATATAAAAGTTAGACTTATAATTATAATATTAGATGTTGCATTTCTTTAAAATCGGTAAAATAAAGTGATATACGTTTAAAAATTGGTGAAAGGATTTAAATAGATTATTAGTAGCACTGTGAAAGAGATGTTTCAACAAATCCAATTAAAATAAATTAGGTGAATTGCTAATGTATATGACCCTTTGTAATTTTTGTCTATAATAATACTAAAAGTTGTAGGATATATATGCAATATGCATATAAAAAATTTTTAGGCTAAGGTCAAGATTGATGGAATAGCAAACATAAATTAGGTTCAATATGTTTAAGAAGAAAAGTTATCATAGAATTATTTAAATCATTCGTCAATTGCTTAATAAATTAAGTAATTTTTATGTCCTCATTCTATATTTCAACACCTAAAATCTTTACTACAAGACATCGGAGTGTCTTTTGACACCTTTCTCGTACCCAAAATACTTGTTAAAAAAAAATGAACCTTAAAACTATAACACAAAGTTAATTATAAAGCAATCGTCTAGACAAAGCTCATAACCAATGTCAACAACCCATTGATCCTTTTAACAATAAATCAATTCAACAATTTTTATCTTTAGGGTTTGAGTCTTAGTCAATCAAATGCATTATAACTATATTAACAACAAAGTCAATTCGATAATTTTTATTATTTAAAGCATTCAGAGATTCAATGTAATAAAATTTTTATGTTATCATAAAAGATCTAAACTTATTTAGATGGCATTAATAATTATCATAAAAAAATAGAGATAATTAATAGAAAAAATACAGAAATAACACATGTTTAAAAATGAGTAATAACTGGATATGCTTGAGAATTTATCATTTAATATCGTAAAAAGTGTAGAAAAGAAAGTCAACTTATAAATCAAATTTGACAAAAAAAAAAGCATAAATATTTAATAAAAAAAATGCAAAATTTCACTTTACCAAACTCTACCAATAAAAATTTTTCTTGCAATTCAACCAATAAATGATTTTTATAACTAATAATTTTAAGAATGACAGTGAAAAAAAAAAAAAAAAAAAACTCATATCCTTATTTAAAATTTGAGTAAGTTTAATATATCAAGTTTAAGTTGTCTACATACCTAAAACTGAGAGAGCAAAGAACTTGGTTTAAAATTTTTAAGGCATAAAGAATGCTTAAAAAGACTTAAATTACAAAATATTTTGACAAACGAAGCAAACGAGAATTGTTTTAATATTTAAGCAAAATTAATATCGCAAACCTAAGCTATCAATGTGCTTAAATAAGGAATAATTGTACATGATTGAGAATTTACCTTTTATAATCATTAAAAGTTCCAAAAAACGATAAATTCACCCAAATTTAACACCAAATCAAGTAAGACAACATAGTTCTACCAATGGTATAAATTTGACATAAAACATTTAAATTATCCACACACTAAAATAAGTAAAAGCTCAACAAATTTAAAAGTTTGCTCTCTCATTGAAAATACTAAAAATATCTAAAATAACCATTTTTTTTTTTTTTGGACAAAGCATGAAAGGCAGCCTAGTGCTAATATTTAAACAAGTTTAACATCATAAATTTAAGCAATCTATGTTCCTAAAAGAGCAACAAACAATTCTGGAAAGTTGATCCTGCTTGTTATGCTTGCCATCGTTTTGAAATGGATACACCTTTGAAATATTGGTGTTTCTTTTTTCTTTGCTACATGAAACAGTGGAGATTCGTTTTTAACAGGAAGTATTGTCTATATATTTTTGTATGCTACTTTTTTTCCTACCAAAACCAACAAACTCTTTCCTGAAAAGTTAAATAAGCTAGAAATATAACTCATTCTTGCCACAGAAAAGTATTACATTATATAATAGAGAAGTAATATCGAAATGGTAAAGTTTTCTAAGCATCAGAAAGAAACAAAAGTAGTTACTCAGAAGCCACATCTAACTGGTTAACTGACACCCAAGCCTAACGGTAAATAAGAGAACAGAGTAAAGGGCAGTAGTATAACCACTTCTCTAAACCAAACAGGAAAAAGCCACTGTGAATTACCCAGTCAAGCATTCATATCTTTAGATACGGTGGGGGCCAAGCATCCAAAAAGTTTATAACCAAAATGGATGATGATTCAGAGAACAGCACATCATCATCAGAACAAGTCTGGGATAGCCCTACCTCTAAAGTTTAAATATACTTAAAAAGAGTTTCAGATCAGTTGGTGGTAAAACCAAAAGCCTATAGAAAGCATGGTCCGAAGGTCTCAGCAGAAGAACATAGAATCGGCGACAGTCCTGTTCAACCACGGCAGCTGCCGAACAGGTGTGGCTCCAGGAGCAGTCACCCCACCACGGCTTGAGGATGTCTCAGGAGCAGTCGCCCCACTACGGCTTGAGGATGTCTCAGGAGCCTCATCAAACTTCAGGAAAGTCCCCAACTGCGAAGCTGCCAAATGCGCATACCAAATAGGAGCAAGTGCAATCCAAAGTAAGATTAGAAACAAACACCTTTAAGAAATAGAAATACAGAATCAAGCAAAAAACGACAAACTATTATATGGGATCCAAGACCTTTCCCGGCCATTGGGACACGTGAAACCTCCTTTGCAGGCTCAGATTCTGCTTTGATTGGTACCACATTGGGGGGCAGAGGCGGGGGAGGGGGAAGAGAGCCCGTTGCCCCACTTCCCTCTTTCTCAGACGAGTCCATATCCCAACCAAGAAAATTTTTCTTACGTGAAAGAAAATAAAAATACTATTAGCTACAACACAAATTCCCTAAAAAGTAGGTACGTAATAGTATCATTTCACGCAGAAAAAGATTAGCTATAACCATTTCGTGCAGAAAAAAAGTAATTCATACTTTTAACTTGATAAATTATTTATTTTCAACAAAAACGAAAAGACTAAAAGCAATTAACCTTGGCATATCACAATCTTGAAACTCATCCATCTATACAATTTTTTTTTCTGGCAATATACTCATACGCCACAAAGGGAAACAAAGTCAATATGCTCATACGCCAAAAAAGAAACAAAGTCAAGGCACCAAAACTATATAATATTTAAAAATGAGATTTTTTCTTTTCCTAACAAAATGCTTAAGAAACCACATGGATGCAAATGAAAGACGTGTTTACAAAGGATACAAATATTACCTAAAAATCAGAGGATCTGTAGCAAAAAAATAAATAAATAAAGCGTATGTCGATGAATGCTGGAACTTACACAAGAAAAAAAATAGAGAAATAAGCACAAAGGAAAAAAAAAAAAAAAAAGAAAAAGAAACCCTTAGAGTACCCAAAAAAAAAAAAAAAGGGAACCTTTAAGAATATGAGCTTGAACCCAGAGGCACTAATGCTGCTGTGCACTAAAATGGTTAACATGAAGAGGCAAAAAGGTGCTGTTTTTAGCATAAAAGTCAAAACTTTAACCAAATATATTGCATCATTAAGGGATAGAACGAAAGAATACCGAAACGTAAATACCTTTAGCACATCAAGAGACAGTAAAAGACTACAACTGCAGAGAAAGAGTACATGAAGCGACAGGAAACTTGTAAACGGAGTTAAAAATCCCAACTGAAGCAAAAATGTAACAACTTTCTAAATGGCTTGATTACAAGATGACAAAAAAGAAACCTTTTTTACTATAAAAGAACTGAATAATAAAATAAAATAACAAAGGTTACGAAGGTATACATCTTTCAAAATAGAAATATGCTCTACACTGACGAAAAACTACAGTCTTTAAAAATAGAAAAAAAAAAACAGCAAAAAAGTTGCAAACTTGAAGTGTTTATTGAAAAACTAGAAACAAAAAAATGGCAACGAAGATCAGATCATACTCAAAAAAGAAGAAAATCCTTGAAAAAAGCCACCCATTGAAGCAGCATTGCAAAGTCCAAAAGCAAGTAAAAAACCATCAAAAATACATCAAAAACAAAGGACCTTTCAAAAATACATCAAAAAACCAGTAAAAAAAAGTCCAACGAAGAAAAACACGAGACAAAAACACTGCAACCAAACAGGTTTCACAGAAAAAAAATACCTGAAATTTGGAGAGCAAATGAAAGATAGAAACCCTAAAACTCAAAGAGACTGTCGAATACAAATCTCCTTTCTCGTTTTTTAACTCTCACACGAAAAAACTAAAAAGAGACTGAAATAAACCCCCTAGGACCACCCGTCTGTCTTTGCCTTAATTTGTGTCCTCTGCATCGCGGTTTCCACGATTACGCTGCTTTACCGCATCTCCACCGTCCACTTGGTCGATTTAGATGACTAATTTTTTAAAAATTAAGGTTAATAGGAGCAATATTATTAAATTAATTACTAATTTATTCACAATATGCATGAAAAGTTTTTGAATGATTGAGATTTTTTTCTATAATTATTTAAGGGTTTATATTTTATTCGATTATAATGTATAAATTTTATATACTATTAATTAATTATATAATCTCATTAAAGAAATAAATCAGATGATATCTCTTCATTAATATGTAATTTTATTAAAATATTAAATTTTATATATTTATTTTAAAAATAGATATTTGCTTATTAATGAAATGATCTCCTCTTATCATTTACAGATAAAATATAAAATCTGTGTATTAAATATAGACTAAGTATATAATTCTATGATATGGGAATGGCACTAAATATATTTAAAAAAAAAAAGCAACTACTTTTTTTTTATTATTATTAAAGTAAGCCAAAATTTATCTAAAATAAAAAGTTTGAACCAAGACAAATTAGTTTTACCATACTATAGTGGCATGGCAATAATTATTTCTTGAAAACTTTGTTAATTGGCATAATTAATTATTTATACAAATATATAAAAATTAAAGTTTTTGAAAAAAATAAAATATTCAATATGAATGGCTTATATTATTTACAAGTGTATAATCTTAAAAAATTATCTTGTGTAATACAAGAAATGAATTTTATTTTATTTGATGCATTTTTAATTCAAAAATAAATTGATTATGTTTTTTTTTTTTTATTTATCTTAAATTACTCTTAATTAAATTTCATATAAAAATAATACAACGTTGATTCCCATTATTAATAAACAAAATAATTTTAACTCTTTTTTCCTTTATAAATATTTAACTCTTGAATTACATTTATTAAAAATATATACACTTTCCAACTTATTAAAATATAATCTATTAGCTCTACCTTTTAAATTATGTATGCATATACATTTAATATGTGGATTTTAAAATTATTAATAGATGATCAAATAAATTTAAATTAAATTAAATTAAATTTATCAAAACAAATTAACTTCATTATTATTATTCTAATTTCAAAACTTCTCTCTTTGTTTTTTTCAAATACATTAAATACACATTATACTTAAAACTATTTATATTATCAAACATAAATTACTTTTATTTTTATTTTTATTTTATTTTCTTTCAATCAACTAATTATTCAAAAATTACATCCTTAGAGTGTTAGCAATT
Source organism: Durio zibethinus (assembly GCF_047325235.1). Classification (NCBI taxonomy): domain Eukaryota; kingdom Viridiplantae; phylum Streptophyta; class Magnoliopsida; order Malvales; family Malvaceae; genus Durio; species Durio zibethinus. The sequence continues at coordinate 3,260,428 of NC_143167.1, forward strand.
GCCTCAGAGCATTTAACAAATTCACACCATCCATTTCAAATGGGATTTGTCCCATGGACACACAAGCAATCCAACCTATAGGATTTCCTTTCCCCCTTCCCGTTCTTACTTCTATAGGCTTCCTTATAATAGGAAGATCCGCGAGGCGAAAAAGCATTTTCAATTTTCTTTGATTTCAAAAAAATATATATATTATCAATTATGTAAAAAAATAAAAAAGAAAACAAATATAGAAAGCCATCTATTAGAATCGAACCAATGATCATCGCATTTAACCTCTGAGCTAAGCGGGCTCAAATAATAGATTTATATGCATAGAATTCAACAAACTACGGAAGTTTCAATGTCATCGATGATTTTTGAACGAATGAAGGAATTGGACAGCTTTGATTTGATCATGATGGAAGGTGAGATTGCATCGGATCATTACTCTACTTTTTAATTACCCAGGCATTTGGGTGCCAGAACAGTTATGTCACTACCTCAATTACGGAAATTCGATTTTTTAGAAAGAATATTAATTCTTATTACTTTCTAATTTGACGGTTGTAAATTATTTGAAATCTCAAAATTACGGATTTGTCCTCTTTAAATCGCAGGGTGTGTTAAATGACGAGGAAACTGGGTTGGGTAAAAAAGGGTAATTTCGATAAAAGGAAAATTAAAATGAAAAGGAAAATAATATGAAGACCACATAGTTATGGATATAACCGTGATGTGATTTCGATGACACATGGGTAAAACTCATGCTTCTATCACAATAAAACACTTGCATAAAACTCATGCTGCTACCACACAATAACGTTACACAAAAAATTAGTTCAAAATACTCGTGATGTTATTGGTATCAAGCATTTTATCCTATGCATCGAATTGATCTTTCTTTCTTTTACAATAATAAGAAATAGGAAAGTTTATAAATATTTTTTTTTTGTATGTTTATAGCAATTGGTATAGCAGTTTTAACATTTAGTATAAAAAAGTTAAACAAAAAGGGCGAGAAATGTTTCATAAATATGTTTGCTAATATTTTCTTTTTGTGTTTATTTGCTTATGCCTTTTTACTATGAAAAAAAGAGGGAGAAAATCCTTTAACTATAATTCAAAATTGGTTTCAAGCCCAAATAAAACAAATCCCTAAGGAAAAATAATCCTAAGATAAAGCCCACCAAAGCCCAATATGAAATTTTGATTAAAATGTTAAAATAAGTTTAAATTAAAATGTGCAACTAGGCTGAAAAATCAATCGAAATTCATTCATCTCGGATAAAATTGGGTGTCAATAGGGAGTAGAAATATTAATGCTTTAAAAATATGTAATATATACAAAATCTCACTTTACCAAACTCAACCAATAAAAATTCTTCTTGTAATTCAACCAATAATCGACTCTAATAACTAAAAATTTTAAGAATGATAGTGATAAAATAGAAACTCATAACCTTATTTAACATTTGAGTAAGTTTAATATATCAAGTTTAAGTTGTCTACATACTTAAAAGAGAGAGAGAGCAAAGAACTTGGTTTAAAATTTTTAAGGCATAAAGAATGCTTAAAAGGACTCAAATCACAAAAATTTTCGACAAGCGAAACGAGTGAGAATTGTTATAATATTTAAGCAAAATTAATATCATAAACCTAAGCTATCAATGTGCATAAATAAGAAACAACTACAAATGCTTGAGAATTTACCCTTGATAGTCATTAAAAGTTCCAAAAAGCGATAAATTCATCCAAGTTAATAACAAATCAAGTAAGACAACATAATTCTACCCGTGAGATAAATTTGACATGAAAATTTTAAACTATCTACACACTTAAATAAGTCAAAACTGAACAAATTTAAAAGTATACTCTCTCTAAGCATTGAAAATACTAAAAATATCCAAAATCACCATTTTTTTTGACAAACCATGAAAGGCAGCCTAGTTCTAAAATTTAAACAAGTTTAACAACATAAATTTAAATAATCTATGTTCCTAAATGAGCAACAGACAATTCTGGAAAGTTGATCCTGCTTGTTATGGTTGCCATCGTTTTGAAATGGAGACTCCTTTGAAATATTGGTGTTTCTTTTTTCTTTGCTACGTGAAACAGTAGAGATTCGTTTTTAAGAGGGAGTATTGTCGATAAATTTTTGTATGCTATTTTTTTTCCTACCAAAACCAACAAACTATTTCCGGAAAAGTTAAATAAGCTAGAAATATAACTCATTCTTGCCACAGAAAAGCATTACATTATATAATAGAGAAGTAATAACGAAATGGTATAGTTTTCTAAGCATCAGAAACCAACAAAAGTAGTTACTCAGAAGCCACATCTAACTGGTTAAGTAACTGATAACCAAGCCTAACAGTAAACAAGAGAACAGAGTAAAGGGCAGTAGTATATATACCCAAAACGAACAAACTCTTTCCTGAAAAGTTAAATAAGCTAGAAATATAACTCATTCTCGCAACTCACGTAATCGTTG